>NC_088885.1:81581699-81883795 GCF_037157495.1 Lathamus discolor
ACTCATGTTCGACCTGGGTATCCACCAGGACCCCCAGATTCTTCTGTCTGCCAAGCTGCTTTCCAGCCGTGCAGTCCCACATATGTGGGGTTGCTCCCCACCAGGTGCAGGACTTGTTGAACTTCCATTTGCTGATACTTCAGGAGATCCATGTCACTCCATTTCTGCAGCCTGTTGCTGTCCCTCTGGCTTATCAGTCACTTTTCCTAGTTTTGTGTCATCTGCAAACTTGCCGAGGGTACACTCCGCCCCATTATCCAGATCACTAATGAAGATGTTAAACAGAACTGGGCCCAGTACTGACCTCTGGGCTATGCTGCTATTTTCTGGCCTCCAACTAAACTTTGCATTGCTGATCACCACCCTCTAGGCCCAGCTGTTCAGTCAGTTTTAGTCCACCTCACTATCTGCTCATCTGGCCTGTACATCAATACCTTGTCAATGAGGATCTTATGGGAGACAGTATCAAAGGCCTTATGGAAGTGCAGGTAGACAACATCCACTGCTCTCCTTTCATCTACCAGGACAGTCATTCCATCATAGAAATTTATTGTTAGTCAAGCATGACTTCCCCTTGGTGAAGCTTTACATACTACTCATGATGATTTTGTCATCCTTAATGTGCCTGGAAATGGTACAAGGACTTGCTGCTCACCTTCCCAAGGATTAAGGTGAGGCTGACTAGCCTGTAGTTCTCTAGATCCTCCTTTTTTGCCCTTCTTGAAAATAGGTGTGCGACATTTTTTTTCCTCTGGTTTTCAGGCGTTTCTCCTGTCACCGTGATCGAACCAAAGATAAGTGACCATAGCTTTACAATAACATCAGCAAGCTCCGTCAGCACTTGTGGGTGCATTCCATCAGGGCCCATGGACATCTGTGTGTCCAGCTTGCCTAATTATTCCCTAACCTGATGCTCTTCTACCAAGGGTATGTTTTGAGGTTTCAGGGGGGAAGATATATGCCTTCTATCTTTTTAATATTTACATAATTCTGGCATCCTTTGCTATATTCATACACTTTAGGTAAAGGAATTCTACCTGCAACTTCTTACAGTGTAAGTATTTGCGGTAACATGCATGCTTTTTAACTTCCAGAATTCCCTCCAGAATCTTGAGAATTACTGGAAAAAAAAGGGGACTTGCTGATCTCTTTATGAAAACACTTATTTGCTTGAGACCCTATGCAGGCCAAGGCTGAATACTTCAATATTATATTGCATATGCCACCATTTCATTTGTGTATCTCTCTTGAATGAGAACTGCATGTTCCAAGGCAATTTCTCAAAGTATTTCCACTATTTTAACTTCCTGAAGACAGCTTAGAAGAAAAAGGATTCTCTGTTGTTTACCATTAGTGCAGAGGTAGCAGAAACATTTGTTGTACTAATCACAATTCATGGTATCGCCTCTTTATAGATTTTTGGGAAAAAAAAATAAATAAAAGTAGTACCATTGAGAATCTTGTACTGGCTTTCATGTTCCAGTGTTCATACAATCATTTTTATGCCAGTGTCATTAGATCAGCTATTTCTCAGCTCAGTGTAGGCTAGTCAAAACTTCTTTTCCTTGTTGTCCTTTACTGCAAGAATTCTTTTCACCTTTGTGTCATTTATTTTAGATACATGTCACATTGCTAATGACACAAAGTACAAGCACAATATTCAAAGTTTTGGGGTGTTCATACATTACATCCTTTAACAGTCCCTTAGCTTTTAATTACTGTAATGTATCCTGTATAAAATAAGCAGGAGGCTTTTTTTTTTACTTTCCCTCCATGCATTGCTGTGCAGTTCAAATTTTTTGCAACCATCTTAAAAAGAAAAATAATCTAGCGTACCCCAGCAAAATCTCAGTTTTCTTTAAGATTAAATAGCATGTGTTTTGCTACCTTTCATGTAGTAGTTCAGAAGTCTTCATGTCACCATCTTCCCAGTGTCTTGATCCAACCTCTTTATTCCATCCATTTTTTTCTGGCTTTACCCTAATAAAACAGTGGTGAAAAGAATTCACATTTACATTATAGGGACATTTCTTTTACTTGTCATAATCTGGTGGAAAAATTTAAATGTTTGTACCAGAATTTTGTTGTGGAAGTAATTTGAAATAGGCACACTCTAAAATAAGATTTTCAATATAAAATTGCATCCTTTACTAGTGGTACTTAATCTGGGTAAATTTAATTAAAAGAACTTAAAAGAACTTTTTAGAGGCACAAACCTTTTTATTCAGATCAGCAGATCATGGAAAAGATTTCATATGAGAGGATTCATATTCTCCACTCTACAGTTAAAGAAAATCCTGTATCTGAAATCAGAGGAAGTGACAGAAGAATTAAGTGTCTAAGCATACTAGCAAAGTAGAGAAAAAATGTTATTTCTGAATATCTTACAAAATACAAAAGACTTTCTCTTTTGAGCTCTATCTTTCATGGGTTAATGAAAATATTGAAACATCTTAAAATAAAGGTTAAAAAATACTGTTTTTCCATAACATAAGTTTCAGACATTAGACAGATACCAGTTCTTTAATGAGGTAAGAGACTGAGTGAGAAAGAGGGAGAAAGACCAGCTAATTCCAGAATGATGAAAGAACCCTTTACCTGCATTTTTACAATGAATGTGAAAAATTAATCAGAAAAAGTGAAGATTTATTTGTGCTATTGAGATTAAAAGAATTGTGTATACTATTACAGTAATGGCAGTTTGCAATCACTTTTTTATATCTAGACAGATGCTGTTTCAAATGTGATATGAAAGGAACAACATGGTGTTCAGATGAGGAAGTATATGAATAATAATAGACTTGCTAGAATACAGGAACTATTGCTGTGGTTGTGTATCCCAGAATTACTTACTCAGTATCTCCTACATTCCCAGGGAAAAATTTCTGTCTATAGAGAGTTCATCTTGAAATTGGATCAGAGTAACAGCCTTAGAACTGAGCTCTGGTAAATGTTTGTCCAATTCTTTATGCATAAGGCAATAATATTATGCTAGTTATTCAGAGAAGAAAACTAAGGCAGAGTTGAGATAGCAACAGTGCACAAGCTCACATTTTATTCTGAAAAAGGTTAATGCATTTTAATGTGTTTCAGTGGCAAGTATCCCAAAATTGAGAGTGATCTATGAAGAAAATAAAGGATCTTTATTTTATGGAGAATAAGTGACAAGTATGTAACACTAACAATATTTACAAGAACTCCTGAACAAATGTATGATTTTGTGAGTGGTATGAGTAAAGAAGGAAGGGTGAAAAAACACTGCAGGGGAAGAAGATACTCTGAAAACTGAGAATAATTTTTTAAACCAGTCAGTTCTACACTTTGAACAGTGTGGCTAGGATAGCAAGACTTAAAGTTCCTTTGAAGAAGGGTCATTGTATAAGTATTGTTCATATATTTTTGTCAGGTAATTTTTGCACTACCTAGTACAAGCAGAGGGTACAGCAAATAGCCTGTAATGGAAAGACCTTGAGTATATAAAGGATTCTCTCTTAAAATAACAGACCAAGAAGGCAGAGTGCTGCTGGTATTCCTCACTGGATTTAAATTGTTAAAGGACCAGTTTCTGTAGAACTTGTATATACTCTCAAAGGTAACAGCAGTTTCAGGATTCAGAATTTGAGAATCAGATATGACTTTTAAGAAAGAGAATGTGAGAGGTTTGTTGTCATTATTTAAGAAAAAGCCAAGCACATGGAAGTTTTCCTATGGGCTTCTCTGATAGAATGAAGAACAACCAAGCAATGCTGAAAAGGAAGAGGTACTTGATCTTTAAAAAGCATCTTCTCCTGTATTAAGGTGAAGAAAAAAAAAATCCTATTCACATTACCAAGACAAAACAAAACAAAACAAAAAAAAATAGATTCTTTCAGAACAAAACAGAATCTGATTAACAAAACTTTTATTCTCAGAATGAAAGTCCTTTATAAGAATGATTATATAATCATGTTTAACATTTTGGTGTTATACATTCATTCTGTATTTCTAGTAGTTCTGGACTAGATTCAACTTCTTCCTCAGGAACACTGGAAGAATCAGTAGTCATAGCTGCCAGAAAAATGGGACATACATAGGTCGAGAATGCTGTATCAGCTAGAAAGGAGGATTTTTTTATTATCTTTTCTGGGTTATTACGCCTTCCTTGTCCATCTTTTCTTCGCAACTGTCAGAAACAGCACAATTATACTTTCATGTCCCACCTCCTAGGTATCATCTCTTTCTGATGCATAGGACCTCTTCAGGTCACTGAATTATAGAATCATGGACTCCAAAATTCCATGACTTATTACTTCAAGTTACACAAGGCAAAACACACACACATTTATCACCCAAATCACTATTTCCTTACCAAAAGTGTAAGGTTTCTCCATTCCGAAAGAGATTTTGGTTGAATCTTCTGAGCTTTGTCTGTCTACAGCCATTTTTTTGTTTCTTTCTTAGTTAACAACATATGAAAAAAACCCCCAGACTCTTATACTCTTACACCACAGAGTGCCACTTTCATTTCCTTTCTTCTGCTGAATATTTAATTGTCATTGTGTTTCTCTGTTGAATATTTAAGGACACGTACTTTTACCATATGAGTTTCCAACCTTTTTGATTTGCTCCTGGTTCTTTAGTGTATAGCTGTCAGCAAAGAAATTGGAGAAACCCATCTTAGGGAGAGAAATTCATCTATTCCTCTGTTCTTACCAGCTAAAATCTATTTGTGTTTAAAATGTTTTATGATTGATATGTCTAAAGGTGCAGGTACTGTCTTCACTCTCAGTAATCTCAACTCGGGAATGCAATGAAAAATATAGGAAAAAAAAGTCTCAGATGGAAACAGACCATAATAGGAAACAGGAATTTGAGAGTAACACACAGTCATATTTGCTCACTTACGATCTATTGAACATCTTATTTGATATTGTTTGGCATTTTCAGCATGTACTTTTCAGTAAGCAAAAAAAATACCTCAGCTATAGAAATGAGTTTGGTATACAGTGTACAGCAAAGACCTTTCAGTAAAAATCTGACGTTTTATTTACACATTACAACATGTTCTCGGGATAATATTAGAAGTAAACTCATGTGAACTTGTGCTTTAATGTGTCAGTAAAATTTGTTCTCTCTCTCTGAACTAAAGGCTGAATTTCTATTTTTCTTTTTTTTTTTTCTTTTTTTTTTTGTGACTATGAACACAGGAAACATCCTTCACTTAATACTCTCCTACAGGACTTGCTGCTTTCTTCAGGAGCTTAGCAAAGTGGAGGAATATCCAAAGGAAACTGTCAGCAGTTGTGGTTCTTTAGAAACATGCTTTTAGCCATGCATATTGTCATGGTTTAAGCCCAGCCAGTAATTCAGTACCACGCAGTCTCTCTGCCCACCATCAACAGGCACTCAGCCTCCCTCAGCTGCTTCTGTCTATTGAGTTGTTTTGAGACACACAGAGAAAGGGTCTTTTGATCATCACGGAAAAATATTCTAAGAAACTCCAGGACAGACAGCAGTATATATTGCATAAGAATCCAAGCCTATGTATCTAGAACTCCCCCCCAGACTTCATGTCTGCAGGAACTGGTTTCTGTTCCATGGAGACTGGTAGCATGTGTACAGTGTAGGTGGGAATTCTTTCACAGTGCCTCCAATTATTGCTTTCCACAACCATATCTGAATTAAAGCTGAACTATCCACTGCAAATTATCACTGCTTTAGCTAAAATCAAAGAGAAGTGTCTTTCTTACTTTCTTTTAACAGCACTTTGCATTTTCTTGTAAAACTGCCAAGAAAGATGTTCCTTTTGAAAGAAAAAAGTGCCATCACTAAGGTCACACAGGTGAGATTCAACCCTGCTTTTGTGTATCATCTTAAAACCCAAGTAGAGGGCTGAAAGAAGGGCAAAAAATTTGTTGTTTGTTTTCATACAGTGAGGAAAAAAAGGAAAAAAAAATAAGGGGTCATTGTTAAGTAATCATTGGCATTAAACAAAAGAGACTATCATATGAGATTTGAGTGTCTACCAGATAAAGACGGGCCCTTTTCCTCCCTCATGGACCAGGATATTAGTTAAAGGAGTGATACAGCTCTTTTTTATAGGATCCTTCAAACTCAGAATTTAGCAGCAGATGCTTTTGCAACAGAATTCCAAGCATTCTTCTTTTTCCCCCTGAAGCTTGCTAAGCCTTCTTAGTGTTAAGACACTGTCTTTTTATCTCTAACCTCCAGGCAAAACAGTAAATTCGGGTGTATCACCTCCCTGAACTGAGAAAGACCATACTGGCTCTTACATGTTGATCAGCTGCCTCATCCTAAGATAAACTGCATTTCTGTACTGTTGAATACCCCTTTCTTAGCAGTACCATTTCCATCAGAAGAGACACAGAGAGTAAACAGTAGAAATCAGAATCCAAGATTATTTGGGAACAATAGGAAATATGCTGCGTCACTGTGGACATTATTTTTCACTATAAAGGTGGTATTCACGTGTTGAGCCCTATTTTCTACAGCAGTCTAACTCTGCTATCCATTAGCAATTCAGGGTAATGTTTTCCTGGACTTGCTCCATGCAATCTAGAGAAATAAACTCAAAGCTATTTTAAAAGTTTTACATTCGTTTGTACATAATACAAATAGTCTGTATTTATGACTATTTTTTTCAGGGTACATCATGAATACATCATATTCAAAATGATTATATAATACAGAGTTTAGTTCTGAGTATTAGCTATGGTTTATCAGCTCCTTTGACATCTATGCCTGGAGCACTTGGATAGTTTCTATTGTCTTTATTATTCTGTACAAAACTATTAAGATATTGTGAGTCTAAATATTAGATGACAGAAATCTCACAGGCTAAAGCTTTTTTTTTTTTTTTTTTTTTTTGATAGACCTGCTTGCCAGAATTTGAAACACCAACCAAAAACTCACAGGAAATCTGTTTTTTTTAATACTCATAGGCCAAATTCTACAGGACTAATTCAATGGCAAAGTCCAATAAATATTTCACAGAAGCACAGGGGAGATATTATTTGTGCTACAACACTAATTACATTTTGCTTCTCATTGTGCAGCAAGCACATTTTCAGTTAAAAAAATATTTATACTGTAATTTGTGTTGCTATTCAGCATTGCACAATGCATAGCGTCTAGACTCTTGAATATTACTACAGTACCACTAATAATTATAATAAAACACAAACAAAGTTAAAGCAACATTTTCCTCCACTTTCTTCTGAAATCTAACCCTCATACATGCTCTGGAAGAAACAGTAATATGAAATTAAAAACCAGTACAAGTTGTAAACTGACAGCTACATAACCTACAAACACATTGTCATTAAAAATTTGTTATGGAAAGGTATGAAAATGGATATAATACACTACTCACATACGCTACTCACCCATACTTCTTACCAAGCACCAAGAAATGTAAATTTAACATAAACCTTCTCGGACAACAACCCTATCATAATAAGGAAGAGTTGAGAACATTCAGGCAAACAGCATTAACCTCATGACATGATGTAGGACACAGTCCACCAGTGACTGCTACTGCAGGAAAAGTAAGTTTCTTAACTCCCTGCAAAATCAGGACTTGTACTACTGGGTTCCTCCTTTTAATACTGTTACCAGACTGGAACTCCCAAGCCCTGCAAGGCAAGGCTGCTTAGCATAACGCCAGCAATGGAGCCTCCATCTTTTGATCCTGAATGTAAACAGACTTTTCTCCTCGTCAGAAACACATTTTTCTGAGGCAGCTGCACTACCTTTAGTCTTAGGAGAAGATCTTTCACTATGCATCTCTTGCACTTGGGAGCTGATATTAAAGACAATGACAGCACAACTAATTAACCTCTATCTTGCAAGACTTCAGTATCAAAAACAATGTAACTACAGAAGTATGGGCTGTGAGAAAAAAAAAACCCTATAACCTGCAGCCCCATCATAGAGTGTTGTCATTGTTAATGACAGGCCTTAGACTTTGTGTCAAATTTGCTGCTCCTCAGAACTGAAGTTTGTTGGGCTTGCTCTGCTTGAACCTGAGCTTGCTTTTAGCATATTTAACTATTACAGCAGTTACTTAAAAAAGAAAACAACAAAGAAACAAACAAACAAAAAAAAAATACCGGCTGGCATGCTGGCATCTGTAGTCATTGGCTGGACTATGTAGATTAAATTTATCTTGGTGATGTATGTATGTTACTGAAGCCACTTTCAGACTTCACTACTGCCCATGTTTTAGGGAACAGAAACCACTTTTAATGAGAATTAGGTCCCCCTGCAAATATTAAATTTGTGAAGCTAAAGGCCCCATAGCAACTGAATTTTCATGAAGATCCCATTCTTTTTAAATACAGTCATTACCTTTTCTGTGTTTTAGTGAACAACTCAGAGAAGTTTAACATAATCATAATGGGACTCAGGAAATTTGCATAAATGAATACAGTAATTGTCTGTATTTTAAAATGTCTAAAAATGCTTTAGCTTTTCCCAGCAAGGATTATGTAAAATTCAGAAATAATCACAAACATTTTCAAGATGTAGCTTAAATATGGCCATGGTGCTGAGATGAAGTAAACCATTCAGCTGCATGGATGTGAGCTTTTCTATTTCAGCTGGCCGTGAGGCTAGTACAACCCACTTCATTCACTGTCATCATTGTGGCCCTTTGAAGTTTCTGAAGTCTGTGGAAAAGACCAATTCCTATTGTGTTAAATACATCATAGACAGATATGAATTTAAAGTAGGTATGGTAAATTCCAAGAGAAACTTTTCTAAACTTGGCATGGATGATCCTACATTTTTCATCAAGAAGCAAAAGATAAATATAGCCCTAGAAATGTTACATGTTAATATTTATTTTGTAATTGTATAATTCCCCCCATCAATCACCGCCTTTTCTAGAGAATTGACCTAGAAACATCATAATACAATAAATATTAACAGTGATGATAGTAAATTATTTCAATTATATTAGTTTGCATTTTATTGCAGTGTTCATCCCAAGGCTCACTAAAGCATTCAGATAGAAAATAAGTTATATTGTGGTTTATGTGCATGCATTCCATTATATCAGATTGGTATACATAACTTTCCTGGCTAAGGTCAAATTCTTTAATAAATGGAGATTTACCTTCTCTTATTCTCCTGCATGTTTACAGAAAGTGAATAGAGTAGCTACAAAACTTAAATATTATATAGCTTTCAAGCTTCTATAGCTTGAAATAAAAAATAGGCTTTCAAGCAAAACTGTAACATATTTACCAACACTACAAGAAATAATGAGAACTACTATATAGAACACCAGAAACTATGTATTGTTATTTATCTCTAATAGCCTGTATATAGGCTTCTTTCCTAAGCATGCCTTTCAGGATCTGAAAGGGAATTTTTCAAAGGAAAAAGGAAATAAAATTGACAAGATCTACCTTCAGTATCCTTGCATTTACATTCAAGCTTTTAAAAGAAAATTTAAAGACAGCTTTGTATCCCACCTGTGGAGAAATGCTTTTCCTAAGTATCAGTATGACTATAAATAATGTTTTAAGTTTCTACATTGCATACCTAAGTATGCAGTATGCAATTTTAAGCATGTGAATAGCCTGAGCATTTTAAAAATCTGTTAAGGCTTGTTGGGATTTGAACCCTGAATGACACCTGTATCAGTGAAATATTACTCAGCAATTGTATGATTATTAGAACCAGTGTTTAGGTTCAATGTAAAAAACCCATTTAATTCATTCTTTCCAGGAAAAAGTGTAAAATGTACAACCCTGACTTTTATTTTTATTTTTGTCATGAGGGAAACCATCAAAGGCATCTCTATGAATTACAGAATCATAAAATCAACTATGTTGGAAACAATCTTTGAGATCATCAAGTCCAACCATTACCCCAGGACTGCCAACACCACCATTAAACCATAGGCAACATCTGCTATTCCATCATTACATGCTCACAAGATTTAGTCTTACACAGCTGAATATTCGGGCTTTCCTTTGATTATTTCTTTACAGAAAGGCAACCTTGACTATTGTTGGAATCTTGAGGTAAGAAACATATTTTGTCTTTGTTAACTGAATCTGAAATAGAGAAAAACAATTTCTCCTAGAGAGCTACATTCAATATATAAAACCACAGCAATCACAAGCAGAAGTATTCTAATGGGTAGATGTCCAGGGCTTCTTACTAGAGTGTGTATTCTATGCTACTAATCTAAGCCCTCTATTCTAAACTACTTTAACACTGTTTATATCAGTATTTCAGTGTTTCAGCCTTAAACATCAGTCACAGTATTAAACACTGCAGTATTAAACATCTATTTATCTAGATGACCTAATAGCAGCCTTCCAGTACCTGAAGGGGGCCTATAGGGATGCTGGGGAGGGACTCCTCATCAGGGACTGTAGTGACAGGACAAGGGATAATGGGTTAAAACTTAAACAGGGGAAGTTTAAATTGGATATAAGGAGGAAATTCTTTCCTGTTAGGGTGGTGAGACACTGGAATGGGTTGCCCAGGGAGGTTGTGAGTGCTCCATCCCTGGCGGTGTTCAAGGCCAGGTTGGATGAAGCCTTGTGTGGGATGGTTTAGTGTGAGGTGTCCCTGTCCATGGCAGGGGGGTTGGAACTAGATACCTTGAGGTCCTTTCCAACCCTAACTATTCTATGATTCTATGATTCTATGATAGATACTAACCATTTATATTATCCACTGCAGATATATTTGTACAGTCCCAACCCATTATGCTATGCTACTCTGTATCTATACATAATTAGAAGTTTATCATACTCTACCACAGACATGAAAGCCAAAGAGATATTTTCACATATATTCAACATGAAAGTGTTCTAATAAACACAATTCCCATGCAGCATATGTAGCATCTACAGCTATCCTGTATGTGTGTCAATAATAAAAAAACCCCACTGAAATATCAAATTGCACAATATATAATTTTGTAATAGTACCTCACATGTAGCTACTGTTTGGCTTACATGGGCTAGATCAGATTACATATAGAAAGAAGCTGAAACTTTGTCAGGAAGAAAAAATTCAGAAAAGCAAGTTAAAAGTAAGCTCCTTCCACTCTGATCTCCATAACAGTGCTCCTTCCATCTGCATTGGGAGCCTTGCAGAAAATGCTGTGTTCTGCACTGTTAGTGATCTTGGTCAAACCATGCCGGCTCTGTTGGGCCACACGCTTAGTGCTAGGGCAGCCCATGTGCTTGCATAGCTTAAGGGAACCTGTTAGTGTGCCCCATGCCAGCCTGGCCTCTACTGGTGAGTGTTACGACAGAAACAACACACCAGTCTGTCTGGAGACAGCATGTGATTCTTTTTGTTACAGAAAATAAAGAGCACAACAGCATGGGAGGAAGAAAATAACCTCTCCATGGACGGAGTGTGCTTCATTGTACTATAGGGAAATTCACCCATGATCTGTCCTGCATGAAAGGGTTGCCAGTATAGCTCTATCTATAATATTCTTTATTCACACTTATTAAAGCATATATTTTATTACACCATTTGCTATTGGGTCTTTCTCACTAAGATCCAGAATAATCTTTAAATTACCCTATCCCTCCCAGCTCCTACTCTCCCCCTCCTTAAGGGCAGAAAACCACTCTAATGGCCCTTCTTCCAACATGTATCTGACAATACAGGCTTTACACACTTTCACTAGCAGATTCATTCATACAATTGTATGAGCATGATTCTATCCATCTTAATTTTTATTTACCAATTTTCATCTTCTTCTCTATCTATAAACGTCACTTAGCAGATGCAGACCACTTAAAACACTTGAGACATGGGTTGCATATGTTTTGTACGCTGCAGTTAATGAGGTATTCCATATGCAACTAAGAACTCAGAGATTACTAGTTGATACTATGATATTCAGTTTAATAGTGGGTCTTTTTCTTCCTGCTGTCTTTCCTTTTCATTCTTTGACTAGAATTTTCGAGAGACTAATAACATAAAACTGGTGACTTGGTAGCGCTGGCTTCTGTTTATCCAAGAAGTCTGGATTCCTAGGCAGGTTATGTAGGTCATAAGCCATCTGACAGGGCTCTATAAATGTGTTTAATGGGAGATTTTCTGATAAAGGGACTGGAAAGGAACCCTTCTTGACCACTCCTTAGAGCTTATGCAAGAAGTCCTGCGAAGCAAGCATGAACTCTGATAAGCCAGGCTATCACAAGAAACTTCAGTTTAATTATCAGGACATCCACTTTCTTATGTCAGATTCTATGTAAAGACTGTAGACAATGTTGCTCTTACTTCAGTAAAAGGTTTGACCTATGCTAACCCTAAGGAGGAAATTTAACCATGGAATAAACAGTTGGACTGCCACTTCCAGTTCTCAGCATAGGATCCCAGGCATAAGGTCTTAATACAATGAACGTGTTGACAGAGCCTTAGACTGATGGGCAGTGCAAGCACTTAAGAGGCAGAAAATCAAAACTCTCATTTTGTTTCTGGATTCTATAGCAGCAATCAAATGAATTTCTGCAAGAATCATATATGAGGGCACTACCAAGAATGGGACAGTATGTTCTCTAGAAAACCACCAAATGCATCGTACTCATGGTGTTCTCTAGTTACAATTCCTGTTTCAAATGATAGAACACCAATACAATACCACTAATATGCTGTGATGTGGAAGCACCTGTGACCTGTGAAACCTACCCTCTGGACTCAGTACTATGGTAGATACTTTCCCACACATTGCTTCAGCACGAAAGTCAGTTCATAATTTTGAACTGCAACTAGAATGACCAGGTTGCAAATCAGCGTTCTTAGGATTAGTGCCCTTAAACTGAAAACAAAATTAAAAAGAGTGTCAGTCCGTTGTGTTAAAAATCTCACTTTGCACAATAGCCATCCTGAAATTTTGGTTTTAGCTACTAAAGAACAGTCTGTTGCCTCCATATGTGGGCAACACAGTGTAGTAAAAGACTTCAACTAAAAAGTTGTTTTTAAAGTACAACAGCTATTTATTGCTAACTCTATGTTTCAGTTAGTTCTGATCACTATTTTATGAGAAAAAGCTGCCCCATCTGTTGACATTGTGTCTCCAATTCCTCCTATATCTGAATCTACATTGTCTCCATACAGACATTCTTCTCTTAAAAAGAAAAATAAAAATCATACAAGTTGAAACATAAACAATAAACAAGGCAGTTCAAGATGACAGGAATTAGAAGCACAATTCTGCTTCTTAGTTTATGCCTAATTTCCACACTTGCCATAAAAAGGTCTAAGTTACAGCATTTGCCACTGGACTTTTTGTAATACAAAGCCTAAGGCTTGCCATGCATGTTCATTTCTAAAGTGGGGATTGGGGGGAGCATGTGCATGCATTTTCCCTTTTTTTTTCTTTTTAATGTATTCTGGGTTTTTTTGTGTATTCTAAAACACACAGAAAGGATAAAAATTTAAAAGTGTTTAGAATGCTAGTGCATGTTTATGTAACTCTGATGAAAAAAACTCAGAAAGATAGCCGTGAACCTGGGCTCTCCTAAATAATTTTCCTTTAAGGGAGATAATATAATGGAAAATACTTGGCTAAACTGCTGGCCAAACTCTTACTGTTTGTACCACTCCTGGAAAAGACCCCAGGGAGCAGCAGCAGAATCTGTGCTATTGATTGGCTGGTTAAATAGAGGCCTATTAGACTCAGACAGGCTAGATTGATTATACAGCAGCAGAAGGAGCTCAGACTCAGAGCTGTGTGAACGTCAGGGTGAGAGAGAGAGGGAGAGCAAGGAGAGAAAGCGTGCAATAGAGGGAGACTGTACACACTGTAGCATCAGTATGTGACTGCTGGTGCCTGATAACACTGATATCAAGATCCTTCAGTGGACAACTTGCTGAGCTACCTTTTTTCATTTGCAAGAGGATGCCAGATCTAATCCAGTGCAACTGATAACAGACTGGACGTTGGAATAATTCATTTCACTTAAATCACATTTCTTATGTTATGTTCTGCATCTCTGAAGAAAGGCTTATTGCAGAAGACAAAAATTCATCCTGTCCCCTTAGCTCACACAGTACTGATGATATACAGAGTTTCATCTTCCAGGTAAGGAAATTATCCTTTGCTTTTCTGAGTAGCTGTAAAAGGAATTACTCTTTTTCTGTCTTGCATGTTGTACTGTACTTAAATTTTTTCACTTACAGATTTTATGTATCAAATATTACGCACATCCGAAGACAATTAAGAATAGGGCATGGTTTGTGTATTGCATTTATTGTGGTTTACCCTTCAAGCAAATGGGAATAAAACAGCCAGAAAAGATGATTTCTAACTACTTGTGTGATGTTTTAATGTAAGTTGTCCCACACATGCTAAGCAGCCTGGAGTAATAAAAGCATACAAGCTCTCTCATATTATTAACTCATTATTTTACATGTTAAAAGGTAGAGAGAATACTTACCTGGAGGATTTCTCTGTGCTTGTCAGTAGTTTGAAACACTATCTGTCTTTTGACTGCAAGCTTACCTCTGCTGCACAAACATGATCTGCTTTAAATAATATGGCATTAGACTGCCATCTTTTTATAGATAGATACAGTAGTTATTGTTAACATTCTGCCTGCAAATTGAAGCTCAAGGCTTATGACCTGAAATATGAAACCTAGGATGTTTCATTATGCTGTGCTGCACACTTGAAGCAGCCATCCCATGGACTGACTGCTTGCTTTGGTGTGATATTGACACTACTGTTTCCCAACTGCCTAGATCTACATAAACTATCTACATATTTACTTGGACCTGTGTTGAAAAGAGTTTTGCTGTAATAGGCTGCTATGATTTTGAAGATGAGCTAAAAGTGAAATAACCCATCTTTTGGTTATGTAGCAAGTCAGGAAGTTGACTGATTCAGTGTTTACAGTCCATGGGAGCATAAAGCCAAGAAGACAGCACCGTCACTTCATTAGTAACACATTCTTTTCAACTGTGGTAATCCAAACCACCTTCCCCATCACTCTGTGCACTCTGCACCTTGCTCCAAACTGAAAGGAGTTTTTCATATACCTGCTGCTTTTAATAATTCTGCATATACCTGGGATTACTCTCTCCAAGTGAAGCAATGGCATCAGCCTACTTCAGTCAAGCATTCAAGCAGCTTTTCACTCTGTCAGGTACAACTTTCCAATGCTTTGTCCAGTTTAGAAACTCCAGTTTCTTCTCTTCCTCTACCAAGATATTTTTATAAATTTTTATAGAGCCCATACTGAAATACTTACTGATGTGTCAAAATTCCAAATGTGAACTGAAATTTCCACAGCTGACAAAATGATTATTTATAATTTGTAAGATATTACAAATGTTAGGGATCTCAGGCATTATGACTTTATTTCTTCAGTTTTTTCTGTGAATAATGTCTATTTTGGTTTTTTTTATGTCCAATTGATTCATATCAGCGTTTTCAATGTTTCTTTCTGAAATTCTTTAAAGGTAGTATGCTTTACCACCTTAGAGTTCTTTGAGTGGCATTTTATTCCATAAAATACTGCCAGAGGTGAGGACTGCATACATTGACTATACGGAGTCAGTGTCAGAATCTGGCTATAAATAGTGGAGAGAAATTCTACATTTTAACAGAAAATTTTACCAGTAAAAAAAGACCTGGGTATCAAGAGTTCAATCTACCAAATGTAGACAGAATTTGGTGAGGAGGTAAGACAACTGGATGCCTAATGCACTTTGAATCCTTACAAAACATAAAGCCTGCCTCAAAATATTTCATGTGCAGTTTGACTTGCAAAAATAATCCTTTACATATGCTCAAAAGCCGTCTTATAGCTCTTATTTACCTGTCTCTTCTCTCCTTGAAAAGCCTCATTTACTACACTCATGCCCACTAAACATAGCATATAATTTTGTGATTGGAAATAAAATCATGCTAATTTTACAATTTCAAAGATAGTGATATGATTCTCACCAGATTATTATCAGGTTACATACTAACTGTGAAACTCCAAATAATGCTAGAAAGTATCTGTTTACCCAAAGATAATATTCCATTTGAACATTATTAAACACAAAACAAAATCAGAAGCCCAACCAGTTACTTCAGTTTATATTCATAAAATATGTTATTAATTTCCCCAGTAAAGATTTACAGTGTAAGCATTTTCTTTTGTCAGATATAGGGAAAATAGCTAAAAAAAACCAAACCCTAAAAAAATCCCACAAAAAAAAACCAAACCAACAACTCAGAAAAAAACCAACAAAAAGCAAAAAAGAGAAAAAAAACACCCAAACAACCCCCTGTCCCCCCCAAAAAACCCCAAATAAAATCAGAAAGATCTTAAGAGGCTACATATCACAAATCGTGCATGTTCTTTTGAGTTTCTAATGCTGTTAATCTGGAAAGACTGACCTAGCCTTCTTGAAACTAATTTTGCATTGCTTTTCAGCTTGAACTCACAGAAAGTGAAATATATTTTTATTTTCCAAGAGAACATAAAGCCATTAGGGGGCTCTTTCCTCCTATGTTATCACACAGCAAATTACATTCAACAGATATAGCTGGGTTGTTTGGTTTTCGTGGTTTTGTTTTTGGTTTGGATTGTTTGTTGTTTTGTTGTTTGTTTTTTTTTTTTGGGGGGGGGAGTGCTGTGTGGTTTTTTGTTTGTTCATTTTTTGGTTGCTTTTTTTTTTTTCAATGCACAAAATTGAAAGAGGATTGTTCCTCCACTGCCAGTTAGATGGTTATGTTTTGAAGTTATTTTGTGCCCCGTAAAGGAGAAGCAGGGCACATGTTCAGCAGGGACTCACTATTTTCGAGTAATCTCTGGGGCTATTAGTCAAGTTAACTGAACAGACCAAATATGAAGCACCATTACTGTCCAAAAATCTTGTTTACTTATTCCAGTAACTGCAACCAACAGTGCAGCTAGCACTGAGACAAAAAATTATCCTCGTAAGTACTGTTCTATTGTACTGATAGCAACCTTAAGTATGTATCACAGACATACACCTCATTATACAGTCTGCTTTCAGAAGAGCAGAGTATGCCACCAGGATTTTTGGATGACTGTTCACTGCACAAAGTGAAAGAGGTAGTTTCAATTCTGCAAATATTTACTCACGTCAGCAGCTGCACTGAAGGTACTGCGGTCCAAATTCTAACATCCTTTGTCCTGCCTACTTTAGTACTTCCTGTATTCATTGCACCACTGTACCTGAAATGGGTTGTGAAGTTTGTACTATTCTTTGTGTGAGCTGGTGAGAAATAACTACTGAATAGTCAAATGCTATATAGCAATAGCCAGATTGAGAAAATCAGTAGACCTGTTGCAAGCTGCAAGTACTGCAGGAACATGCTGAAGTGAGGCCCGCAAAAATGAGAGTGTCAAGAGACATTAAAATAGTTGTCCACCTGTTCTAGTTTTGACAGATTTTCTTACTGTTGTCAACCACAAAAGAAAAAAAATATTCTTTGTTGTAGATGACTTTACCCACCCTGACCAGCCAGTTTGCTGCTTTACATTGCTTATCTTAGAGACTCCAATACTACCAGCTCCATTCAAGAAAAAATAAAAAAAAAGGACTGACACTCTTTGTGGCAATGTAAATTCATGATATGGGAGAGTAATCTGTCCAAGCTGGAATTTTCGTAATGTTGTTTGATTGGGGTCTTCTAAAGCTAAAGAATGATGCCTTTTCTTGAGATTGAGATATGAATAGTTTCTCAATTTATGTGCATGTTTATAGCAACTGTCTTACAACCAGCAAGAAAGAGCTTGGGTCTGTTAAATAGCACCTAGAAATTTCAAACAGAATCTGAAGACATTGTGGCTACTGCTGGGAAACTGCCTTAGTTTCATGCAGTATAATCAAAATAATAAAAAACTAGAATAAATCATGTATAATTTCTGAGATACATGACTGATGGTTTAGACTGATGGTAGATGATCTTCAATAACTATACTGTTAGCATATAACAAATACAGCATCACACAGATTAGTTTACTGTTGGTGGAAGAGGTCTTTTTCATTAGTAAAAGGTGGCTAAAGTTAAGTATGACTTGCTTGCATTTCAATAAGTAACAGTGAATGTGAACATTCATCAAAGCAGAACTGGCAAAATTAGTTATTCTGACTATTTAAGGCCCAAGCAAGCCGAAGCAAATTGCCTGAAGATGACAGGGGGTCTGTAGAAGAAGCAAGTAACAAAGACCCCTTCTTGGTTAGATTCAAGGGTCCTATCTGTAAGACTGTTTTCTCCTCAGTAACACACAGTTTAATTTAATTGTATGCTCTGCTTACTCAAAATCAATGAAATTTCATCAAAGAAACCCCAACCAACCAACCAACCAACCGAAACTCAAAAAAACTAAACACATGCAATATTCTTGCCACAAGTTTCTGCAGAGCTCCACTTCAGAGGTAATTTTAATTTACTGGTTGGTTAATTTATCCCTTATATACACACACTATGCAAAGCACTTTGAAATACTTCTGAATGAAAATGGTTGTATAAATATAAAGTATCATTATGGCAAATGGAAGTCACTCAAACTTCAGCTACTGAAACCAGCAACAGTCTGGCATGCTCTATTAAGCATGAATAAACTGTCTCTGAAGAATTTTAATTCTTCAGACACGGATTCAAATAAGAAATACCTTTTATTTTCCTGTTACCTGGCTTTCTATATAATGTGCAGGGAATCATTCCTATCTCTAGATGTTAAAATTAGATAATTTTATTAAAGTAATTCACATACATATTATCAATTAATTTTAAAGACAAATTATACCAGCACAGAGTAAAATACACATCATAATGTAATAAAAAGCAAGACTTTTTGCTCTTAATTGCTTTACTGGAAAACAGACAAACGAAAAAAACCCAAATAACAGAACTTAGCAAGTGCTGGTGTTTCCCAACTCCTTTTTATGTAACTTCATTGAAAAAACAGCCTTCAGCTTCCTCATATTTGCATACAATCCCTGGATTAAAGCTAAATATACATATATGCACAAATTTATCTGCATCTGCCTATATTTAAGCTTGTCCTTTACTGCCTCTATTCAACACAGATGTATGCATACATAGTACAGTCAATTCACAATTTTTTAAAAATACAGTCATGTAAAACCCAATATGGAACATGTTCTCCGTGTTCCATAGAAGAAAAGGGTTTATCACTTGTGATCTGAAGTCACTTGAAGTTACAAGTTATGAGAAAGGTGTTACCAAGAAATGCAATCATCAAATGCCAGTATCCTAACAATAAAATGTTATTTTGCCTGATATTGAAAGTGTTTAGTTAACATCATCAGCTTTAATGTGGTGTAATAGCAGAAAAGTTTTGTTGAGCAGCTTGCAACAAAATGCCACTGAAGCTGTACAATTTGGAGAAAAGCTCTCAAAATTTTTGTGTTTACTTGAAATTCAGAATATTTAGAATTGAGCCGAAATTGTTGCTGCTTTGCAAAACACTGATTGTGTTTGGCTCCAGAACAAGGCATGGACAAATCTTACACTGGAACAGCAATTACTAACACTGGTCCGTAGAGTATAAAGTACAGTGAACAAAGTCCTGCAGAGCAGCTGATAGTGAGAAGTATCTCATTGTCCTTCTCTGACAGATTCGTAACACTGAGAATTAATGTGCCTACAGCAGTAACGAAGCTATGGCAATATCTTAATTATTTATGTATCTTCCTCTTTCCCTACACCAGAACTCTTTGTAACTGATTTAGGAGATGGGATTCTGAAGTATTTTGTCTTCCTTCCAGTTTTAAACAGAAAAAAAGCCCAACCACCCAAACAACAGTAACAAAACAAAACAAACCCCCAAAAACAAACCCCCCAACTCCCCCCAGAATCCCCAAAACTCCAACTAAACAAACAACAACAAAAAAAAAAAAAACACAAAAACAACCAACCAAACCCAAACCCTAAACCCCTCCAAACCATTAAAAAAAACGTTCCAAACACACCGAAACCCACACAATTTCACCTTTGGGCAAGGTGTCAAAGGTGAACACAATTAACTGTCAAAAACTATTGTAGTCAATTTTGTACATAGTGAAACAACAGGTTTTTTCTTAACACTGTGCAGTAATTAGCAATAACAACTCTTTGTGGCCAAGAATATCAAACAGTGACAGCATGAACATTTGGATGGAAATTATATATGCAAGAAATTAAAAAAGCAATGCGTTATCTTATTTTCAATTGTTCTATATATCCGGTTTTCATAGGGGTATATAGGCTTGCCCAAGTTCTAAAAACTACTGAAAATACATTGTAGTGCTTTGCTGTTCTTTGCTTCCCAAGACCCATCAAGAGTTCTTAGTTTTATGCAACACAACTGTACCGACATGTATGTAGGGACAGTTCTGAAAGCAGTGTAACTTTCAAGTGGCTTGTGACTATGCACAAGCACAGGAAAACATGTAACATGTGAAAGCTTGTTTGTTTTTTGGTGTTTTTTTTTTTTCATCTGACAATTTCTGCACCTGGTGCATTTTCTTGACTTAGATTAAATAATATATACATATCCTTTGTATTTTTGTCATTTAACTTATAACAGACTATACCTTCTCAATGCTGTATGAGAAAGCAGCATTTGAAATTATCTTCTTAAATGAAATCATAAGTAAACATCTTCCAGGAAAACCTACTTTCAATATCCCTGCCCTATTTTGAGACAGAAAATTTGAAGCAGTTTAGCAGCTTCAGGTAAGCTTGGAGGATGTTCAAGGCACCCAATCTTGGAGGTTTGCCCATTAATACTACACACTGTTGCACATCAAGCACTGCCTTGATGATTTTCAAACAGCATCTTGTAGTGAAGTGTAGAATTTAACCAGCAAAATTGCAACAATGAGATCAATGTGTACTCTTTATTACCTTATGCCAATAAAACTAGCATCAGTGGCCAGAATTATAGCTGCTATGAAACTGCTTATCACTAGCAAAGCTGGAGCAAAGTGAGAAAGCTCTACAGTGTCCATTGTAAAAGGAAACTGAACTGAACTGAAAGGATCCTGAACTGCATGCCCCAAAGCCTCTCCAAGCAGATGTGTCATGAAGTTGTTACTTTGAAGGTCAGAGAGAACACTCGGGGACTTAAAAATCCCTCAGAGTAAAACCAGGAGACTTCTCTCCTTACTTTGGGTACTGGTACGTTGCCAATTACAGAACAAATGATTCAAGGATAATACTAGGGTTACCTAGAAAATATTCCCCTTAATGTACTAAGGAGAAAAAACATTTAACAGAATTCAACTCAGTTTTCTAGGTGCCTTAATTTAAACTCTGTGCTGAAAGCATTCATTAGAAGCAAAAAGCCAATCTATTCCTACTCTTCAGATGTTGCAATGATGACACAAATATCTTTAATGTGACTTTTGCCTCTACAAGACGAACTGCTTTTGTCCCATAATTAGTTTCACCAAACTGTGTGTGGGCTCAGTGACACATAACAAATTATACTGGATGATTGATATTCAGTCATAAGTAGTGAACAACTTATTTTCTTATGTATTATCTAGTCTAAGAATTGCATTTGATGTAACCTCCATTAGTATTACAGCTACAATTGGTTTATGTGTAAACACATACAAGCAACTGCATATAGATACCTACAACTATACAGCCTGTGTCTGTATAACCACAATCAGGAAGCTTCTGTTTGAAAACTGAAAAGTCCCAATGGTCCAGGACTTTCAAGAATAAAAATTACCCACCAGAGAAACTGAAATGGAAATAACTTGTGCATTGTGATAAAAAGGCAGGCTTATTCCGCACTAACATTTTGCTGTGAATGGCCCCCAGTTAGCATGTGCTGATTGCTCGATTCACTGAGGTACAGAATGCTGAGCAGAGCCATGGGTCAATAAAGTAATTTATAACAATCAGCCTTCTAGGCAGACTATGAGATGAACTAAGTCTTTGTTATTTTCCTCTAGCTGAGGCAATCCATTCTGCTGTTGATAAATATTTGCCAAATCATAATAACAGTAATAAAAAAAAAAAAATAAAAAAATCCAGCAGGCTCTGTAACTCCTACTCCTTACAGAGAAATAAGAGAGTGTATTCAGAACACATACACTGCACTCAAGTACAGTGTAACAACTACCTACTTATAACCTAAGCAAATCTGATGGATACCTTCATCAACAACATAACTAGTTTAATGGTAAGAAAAGCTGATATTAGGATGACTTTAAGTCAGAGAGAACAACATCCTTTAAACACGGCAAAAGTAATACACAAACCAGTTACCACCACCCTGGTGAAACAAAGAGCAAAGTACCAACACAACATCTCTCACTCTCACACGTTTCCACTGCACATGACTGAACATACCTGCAACCAAGTGAAGGGCCGGGCTCTGCAGTACGCCCTCTCCTGCCAAATTCCTTTCAGACCCTCTGTAGACTAGACTAGACTGGACTGGACTGGATAAGAGAAGACTGCACTGGACTGGACTCGGCCAGACTGGATCGGATCGGATCGGATCGGATCCCTCCCCCCACAGAACTTTCTGGAGGGCAGCAATAAGAGCGGGAAACAGCTGCTCGCGCCACCGCATACCCGCTGGGGGGCTGTGGCGAGCCCTGGCCAGAGCAAGGTGCGGGACGCTGGGGCTGCGGGGGTTGGCCGGTGAGAGGAGGAGGCCGTGCTGAGCTGTGGTGGGGTGTGTGGGTTGCTGTTTTCTTCCACGCTTTGTTCTGTTTGAAATGGCAGCTGTGTGGACGCCCTTTTATGGAGGGTTGCGCTGCTGCAGTCCCTGCTGTTTGTGTGGTTCACCCTGGTGCTGGGTGGGCTGGGGGTTGTCGGTTTTCTGTTGCGTTTGCTGCAGTAGAGCTGCTGGTCCAGGCTGGGCTGGTAAAGGTGCACCCAAGCTTTGAGGGTTCAAGAGTGAGGCCTTTGGGCATCTGGGATGTTAAATCTCGAGGAAAGTTGCCTGGGATACTGCAGTCAAAGTCTGTTTGCCAGAAGGTGGTGGTGGTGGGTGAGATGCAAGTTGTTAAAGTTGAATTTCTGTTAGGCAAGAAGCAGTGGAGGTGAAAGGAAAGAGAACAGGGAGGATGTAGGGCAGACCCTGGAGGTGGTGGGAGGCTGGGTGTATGTGTGCAGGGGTGCCAGAGGACCAGACCTCTAGGATAAAAGTAAGCTATAGTTGATGGTACTATTTGCAAAATAGGGCAGTGGTGTTGATCCGTAGCTCTAGGGTTGTGCTATATTGTGGGCACTCCTGAGTCAAGGTAAGATAAGCATTTCATAAGGTAAAAGGCATTCAGCTCTGAAGACCAGGGTTGCATAGGTTTGCGTTTAGTGTCAATTTCCTCTTTTTATCTGAATTTTAAATCTTGCCAAATGATCTTCTGGCAAACCAGTCTCATCAGAGCAAGGATGAAAGTGTTTCAGACTTTGAGTGCTTTATCTGTGTCCAGTGTGTAAATCCAAATGAAACACCAAGAGAGCCTCAGAGAGGAGTGCAGCTGATGCACATTTCAGGGTCTTATGTGCTGGGAATTAATTCATATAAGCTGCTGGCAGCTGGAGGAAGGCTTTGGCTTTGGCTTTATTCAGCTCTGCTATCCCATTGACAGTGGCCAGCATAGCCCTTGAACTGTCATTACTCATTGCTACCAGACCTGTTACAGGTGATTCCCATGACATTCCATTAACTGTGGCTTCCTTGTTGCAGAAGACTTTGGTTTTCCAAAATTGTTTTTTATTAAAGCTGTCAGTCTGTTGCCAAAAAGGAGAATGAAATTATGATGATCCCATGGTATAAGCTTACTTTCAGAAATTAATTATGCCCAATCTCTCAAGCATAATATGTAATACTGATATCAAAATAGGTTGTACCTGAACTGAAGGTAAGTCTTTCCTGCAATTCCCAGGTTGACTAGGAAAAATACTTCTGAATTAATGGACTCATAACTAATGCCATTTAGACTGCTGTTATGAAAATAACTGTTTACAAAAACGTATCATAGGAATGAAAACAACTTTCTGTGCCCCCTCCATAGATGTAGTGCTTTAGACTCATTTAGTTGATTAGTTAACTTCAAGATTTTATTAAAATGTTTGCTTAATATTACTGAGTGACATCAGCTTAACTCTAGCATGTTTTCATATGCAATAACTGGAGAAAAGAAACCTATACTGGTTGTAAGCTTTTACTCATAGTACTACATTCTGCACTCTTCTTTATCAAATGTTAAACTGAAAAAAAATAAAAAATGCTGTGGGTGGCTGTCAGTGGGAGTTTCAGGATTATTTCAGTGGGAAAATAAAGGTTTGCTGTCCTGTAAAAGATCAGTTTCCTTCTACTTAAAGAATTATGGACAGTTGAAGGAGGAATTTTAAACATACCCAAAATCCATTCTTTTTCTCCTCACTCCCTGACTCCTTTGAATCTCCCACAAATGTATGCAAGATTTAAAATCAGTTAGGCTTTGGATTTTTTTCTTCTAAGTCGGTGAAGTTCTCTGATTTTCAGAAAGGCTTTAGGAAGTGATCTTCTGTGAAAAATCAGTCTATCTAGATTTTCTGGATATGACTGTAAAAGAAAAGGCAGGTAATTTCTGGAGGTCTTTTGGTGGATTTTGAAACTACTATGGAGGTAAGAAGGTAAAAAGAAATTTAGTATAGTTCTTGGACTTGGTGATAGTAAAAAGCACAACCTCTTCACTCGGCTGCCATTGAGGAGTATGGTTTGTAGGTTTATGCGAGGTTCTTTCTTCAAGTACACATTAAGATGCCAAATTTTCTAGGACTTTTTTTTTCAGATGGACTCAGAATTAGTAGAAAGGATCATGATTTAGACAAAAACAATGAAGATAAATCTTTGCTTTGTTCTAATGACAAAAAAAAATATTTCAGAGCTTTTGTCATCTCTTATGCTTGGGTCGAATGAAAAGTCTGTGAACTGAAGACACTTCTTCAATTCAACTTCTTACAGAAAAGGGCCCATAACTAAAAAATACATCTGGACTGTTAGGTTTTTATTTGACAAGTGAGAGGAGGACTTTTACTGCATAAGTTGAAATATTCATATGGGTTTGGTATTTTTTTCAGTAATAGTGCTATTATATACAGCCATTCACTGAGTTAAAATGGTGCATACTCTAGGAGGTTTCTGGGAGCTAACTGATAAAGAACCTTATACTTAAGAGCATTTCCATTCCCTGCTGAATTTTAATAAGCAAGCACTCAAATTATAATTTTCAGAACTACCTTGCAAGTTATTTACCAAATGCTGATGAAATACCTGGACCTCTGCCATCTGCTTTTTCAAAATTACCAGTGGGACATGGTCAGTGTAGGAGCTATTATTTATCCACATTACCTCTTATTTTATAGGGCTGTCTGGTGTTCTGATTTTCTTCTTATCTGAAGCTTTGCCCATACTTTTGACTTGTAATACAATACTTTTTTTCCTTTCCCAGCTAAGTCATGGTGTATTTTGATAATCCTGCGCCCTAGATGTTATCCTCTCGGGGATGCATTGTGACAATCAACAAGAGAGAATACTGAATTGCATTCATAGAAAAAGTCTTTGGGGAAAGTGAATAAAGGCTTTCTTTGCAAGTCAGTAGGGAAGATGGACAGGTGTAAGGAAGAGCAGTGGTTATGTAGAAAACTTCCCTCAGTTAATGTGGTTCTCTATTTTTTATGTGCTCTTACAAGAAAACTTTCTGTGTTTGTTGAATATTGTCTGTATTGCAAAGCCATTAGATAATAGCCTACAATTTCCTACAGATTGTAGAGGTATTCTATTATAGTATAAACTCAAAGTTAGTGCAAACCATGTGTTTAAATTCTAATCTATATCAGAGTATGATATAATTCATGAACCATGCTACAAGGATTAGGGGATCTTGAGTAGCTGCTGGTTTTTAATTAGAACTTGTATGGTAAGCTTTTAGCATTTGCCAGTTTACACTGCAAAATTTCCCTTAATTAGTGAGGATTGTAAATCTGACAAATTGACATTGATTCTGAGGCAAAATTGCAGTATTGTGTCACTGGTAGCAGCATTAGCAACATGGCCAGCCATGTTACTCTTCAGGCACAAATCTTGTCTGGGTTGTGTGTTCTCCGCAAATATTCTGCAAATCTGGACACATGTATTGATCCTGAAACTATAACAGTAATTACTATTAATTAACACTAACCTGCTTCCTAAGAAAAGTGATGGATTATACATCATGTGACAATTCTGCATGAGGACTGAATTCCTTTAGAGGTTTATATTACAGTTTAAGTGAATACTGGGGTTTGTTTTTCTTTTGGTGTTTTGTTTGTTTCTGTTTTATTTTTCTGTGTGGGATTTTTTTTGTTGTTGATTGTTTTCTTGTTTTTTGTTTTTTTTGGGGGGAGTGTTTTTTTTCTTTCAGGAGGAACACAGTAGATGAAGTCCTCTTTTTTTTTTTTTTATTTTTATCTATTTATTTTTTTCCTATAGAAACTATAGATCCAAGAAGCATTTTGCCCTTTCTCTGTTTAAAATTTTCCTTTAAAAGGTCTAACAAAGAGAACAGGGTTGCAGTTGTCTTAGTCTTGCAGTGTGTTCAGTTGATTTATGAACACCTATTTTGCAGGAGAAAGGTCATTGCCCAGCACTAACAGGCTGCTAAACCATTTTTAAATCAGTATTGATGAGTATCTGGTGCCAAACTTTGGAGTAATCTATTTTTTTAAAAAGGTGAAAACTTTAGATCCTCCTTTGCACATCTAAACACTGGAGATTTTTCTTACTAGCTAGTTGTCAACAGAAGTACTAATGCTTTACTTCATCCTTTGAATCATCCCTCAGCTGTTCCCTTAAGGGTTCTGCTTAATAAGAAAATAATAGCCCTATCAAGTTGATCTACCAAGAAAGTATGCTGTAACTTCAGGAACATTAAGACAAAAGTCAGTGTCAAGACAAGTGAAATTTTGGAGTGAAATGTTGATGACCTTTGGAGAGTACGAAAAGTGGACTAACTGTGATTTCAACAGCTCATTCTTCGACAGTGTTACTGATTCCTAGGCCTGCCCTGAAATTCATCAGTTTATCTGGAACACAGACACACTGGTGAAGACATGCTTCTAGCCAAATACACTATTCAAAATTATTTTCCTAGCTTATGAAATGTATTTGGGTAGTTACTTGGTTGCTTAGCTCTGTGCATTGGCTAGCTGGCCTAATCTGGCTGCAAACCAGCAACTTTAAGTAGAGAAGCTCTTCTATCTTGTGAAACATCCAGGTTCATGAGACATTCAGTCTTTAAACAAAGCCAACTATTCAGCTTTCCTTTCCAAATAACCAACAAAGTGTGATGGTGTTTTGAACTTAATTTACACCATAAACAAAAAATAAAGTCTGTTTTTATCAGCACAAAAATAAGAATGCAGTATAGTAATTAATGATTGTGATTAACTCTCTGCAGGTTTTGGCTTCATGCACTAGTGATTTTTCTGTCATTATTCTGGATAAGATGCTACATTAAGCATGTAGGCCTTCATCTATGTGGCTTGACAAGACCTAAATGTTAACCTTTAGCTTTGTGTTTTTCACTAATGCACTTCTAATGCTGAATATGTAACCTGTGGTTTAGTCTGTTGAATTACCCAAGATGCTAACATATGAGCTAATTCATTAACTTTATTTAAAAACCTTAATTCAAATTAAAGGGGAAATAAGTTGATAGTAAAACAGAAATAAATGCTTCAGATAACTTCTGGAGCTGCTGCCTTCTTGCAGTAAAGTAGTTTTCATGTAGCATTTGTTTATTATCAGTTGCAGAAATAAATTGTATCACTGAGTGTTATAATACCAGTTGAAACCTATGAGCTGTTACTGTGGTATAAGCCCAACAGGCACGAAGCCTCTCACTCACTCCTCTTTTCCCCCAGTAGGATGGGGAGGAGAAACAGAAGATGAAGCCCACAAGATGAGATGAGTACAATTTAATAATTGAAATGAAGTACAAAAAAGATAGAAATAACAATAATAGGAAAAAGATAAAAGGAAGAGTAAGAATCAGGAAACATTAGTGATGCACAATAGAATTGCTCATCACCTGCTGGCTGATACCCAGCCTGTCTCTGATCAGCCAACTCCCCCTGGTTTATATACTAGGCATTATGTACTGTGGTATGCAATACCCCTTTGGCTAGTTCAGGACAGCTGTTCTGGCTGTGCTAGCTCCTGACTTCTTGTGCCCCTGCTCACTGACAGAGCATGGGAAACTGAAAAGTCCTTGATTGGGGTAAGGGTTACTTAGCAACAACTAAAACATTGGTGTGTTATCAGCATTATTCTCAGACTAAATCCAAAACTTTAGTGTGAGGTGTCCCTGTCCATGGCAGGGGGGTTGGAACTAGATGATCTTGAGGTCCTTTCCAACCCTAACTATTCTATTCTATTCAAAACACAGCACTGTACTAGCTATTAGGAAGAAAACTAACTCTGTTTCAGACAAAAATAGATTAGGTTAATGTTAAATATCAGCGTTATCAAGTGTAAAGACTATTCACATTGGTCTTGAATAAATAGCAAGGATCAACTACTTTTCTTACCCCAAACAGTAATTTCCAGTTCCAGACACTGTATATGCAACATATTTACTGTATTTCCCATCAAGTACATGGTATGTCCTTCATATCACACTGCTAACTGGATATTGCTGAGGTGATTTAGGCTTATTCTTACTACATTGAGGAGAAAGATGATAAAGATCTCACTGTAAACAAAATAAGGTAGCCAACTCTAGAAACTCTAGAAAGCTTGATTCCATGTTACAGTCTAATGCAAGGGATTGCACTGCTGTTCAATTTATATATCGAGGATGTGAATTGTAAATTGTTATTACTTACATGTTAATAAGGGGGAGGAGAAAAGGAGGTGTGTGAATTAATACTTCATACTAACTTAGCTTGCCTGTTTCCTTCAGATAGGAGGGAACTGATGATGTGCTCTCAATTATACTCAGGAGAGCTGTGTTTTATTTTTGTTGTCCTTGGGACAGGTGTTCCAGGCAACAAGCAAATACCTTTGTTTGGTATAGAATAATTCTGCAGTTCATTACCAATTTTATTTCCTTTTTTTTTTTTTTTTGTGGGGGGGAGGGACGGGGTGGGGGTTGGGGTGGTGTTTTTTTGTTTGTTTGTTTGTTTTTTGTTTGTTTGGGTTTTTTGTTTGTTTTTTGTTTTCCAAAGTTTAAGTACATTTTGTATGCGAATTTGAGTTACTATCCCCATCAAAATGAAGGGAAATGTGTTCCCATCCTTCTTTGCAATTTTACTGCAATTATTGCATTATTTTATCAGAACTTTGTTTTTTTCTGTAGAGGATTTTTAACTCTAAAGATACTAACCTTTTAGACCCCTTGACAAATTTCGGGAAGTTACAGTTCTATATAAGAAAGGAATTGCTTATTCCAGCTAATGCTCCACAAAATTTTCACCACAAAGGTGAAGCAGACTCTTTCCTGGTAAGAGTAAAATACTGGTCTCTGAATATGCTCTAAATGCAGAACAAAAAAGATGGTTTTGTGTGCTGTTAACCAGGCTATCAAACTCCTCCAGGATCCACTGAACTATCCTTATTTCCAGCATACTGTGGCTGGCATTTATCAGAAGATACTGGGTTTTGTATGTGGTGGTTTTATTTATTTTTTTTTTGTGTTGCCCTCTCACTACTGAAGACGACAATGCTTTCAAAATTATACTTCTCTCCTTAAGGTTTGGCCAGTGTTTTTTGTATTTGAACAAATGGCACAAATGTGTTATCCAACTGTAGAATAATTATAACTTTTTTTTTAATACACTGTTTTTCAAGGCACTTTATAAAGAACATTGTAATAGTGAATGCAGTTTTACTGTTCTGGTAGAGATTTATTATTGGAAAATGTCCTGTCATTAGAGATTCATATCTTTCATTAATTGGCATTACTGTATGTAAGACACTTCAGAGGAACATAATTAATTTTTATAAGAAAGTGTAAACTTTTTTTGTTGCATTGATTTATGATATTGATTGCTTTTTGTCTATAGGATAACAAAACCCCTTTCTTCAGATATCCACTGGTAGTAAATTCTACTACATCTTGCTAAGATTTGTAAATACATTCTGAGCCTTTTTGGCTTCCCTTATGTCTGCCTAGCAGTTAGGAACACCATTCGGTGTTTGCAGAGTCTTACATGGCAGAAAACTATTCAGGCTTTGTTATCCGGAAGAAAAAGAGCTTGTTTCCAATGCTGGTATTAGAAACTGATCTAGGAGTGCTGGTAAACTTTTAAATGGGTAAAATCTATTTGTAAGATTCTTCTCACTGCCTGATAAGCTGTCAATTTGAGTAAGCCCAACAAAGTGCTGCAGGTAAACTAGGGTGTTTCACAGTGACATTCCAAAAGTTATCATTCCAACTCAAGTTTAATTGCTTGAAGAAGCAGTCTTATTTCGGAACTCATCATCTTCCAGGGACTCTCAATAAAAATTAGACCACTTAGTTTTCTAATACAGCAGCCTGTAAATATATATTCATCCAAGTGAACTTGGTTAAGTAGTGCCACTTATGGGGAAAATCACCTAATTTGTATACAAGATTGACCTTTTTAAAAATAATTTTTAACATAAAATTGACAAAGTTTTACAGAGCTAAGTGATTAGACAATCAATACAGCTTGCTATGTGACATAATTAATGCATGTTTTACATTGCTGGAAGGATGAGAATATAGTATGAACTGTGCTGAACTCTGCTTGGTTCTGTTTAATGCACTTGTTAGGTCATAATACGGCAAGCAGTGGCCCTGGAGTTCATCTGAACTATCTGAGTTAATGAAGACTGAGACAACTTAAAGTAAGTGCTGTGACTCTGGAAATAGTAGAATGAAGTTAAACCACTTTCTGAGGGGATACTCTAGAGAAGCCAGAGCTGATAAGCTTTGTCAATAGCTAATTTGGAGAAATCTTACTATCTGTAGTATATATACAGTTTGATCAGATAATAGACACTATTGAAATGTTGCCAGGTTCCTTGTGAATGATGCTGATGAAGATCCCCTTTTAGGCAGGGATAGAATTCATTTTCTTCCTAGCAGCTGGTACAGTGCTGTGTTTGTGCACATTACTTTGTGTACATTATTTTGATGAAGGAAAAAACTAAAGTTGAAAAATTGACTGCGGGAGTCTTACTGACAAGTAAGGAAGTACAAGCCAGCATCCACTATTACAGGCACAAGAACAGTAGTTTTGGTTGGTTGGTTGATTGGTTTTGTTGGGTTTTTTTTTCTCCTGTGAAAGGTGAATGTGATTATTAAAACAAAAAGGTGTTAAATTTTTTTAAAGGGAGATGTCTGAGGCTTCCACAGTTCTGGAAGCTCTTTTACATATATAAAATTGCTTGCATTTAGTTATTCTCCCATAGTATTTTATAGTGTAGCTTTTTGTATATGAACAGAAATCTTCCAGTATTGTCTTCTCTAACAGATGTGTATTTGATATTTAGGGGAAACAAAACCAAATTCCCCTGAATTCTCTCTGTTAGCACAGGTGACAAACATGCCTTTGTTCAATTGCTGTATATTCGTCTGCTCTGTTTAAGTTTTAACCCATTACCCTTTGTCCTATCACTACAGTCCCTAATAAAGAGTCCCTCCCCAACATCCTTATAGGCCCCCTTCAGATACTGGAAGGCTGCTATGAGGTCTCCACGCAGCCTTCTCTTCTTCTCCAGGCTGAACAGCAACAACTTTCTCAGCCTATCTTCATACGGGAGGTGCTCCAGTCCCCTGATCATCCTCGTGGCCCTCCTCTGGACTTGTTCCAACAGTTCCATGTCCTTTTTATGTTGAGGACACCAGAACCTGTACACAGTACTCCAAGTTAGGTCTCATGAGAGCAGAATAGAGGGACAGGATCACCTCCTTCGACCTGCTGTGCATGCTTCTTTTGATGCAGTCCAGGATCTGGTTGGCTTTCTGCGCTGCAAGTGCACACTGAAGCCGGCTCATCTTCATTTTCTCATCGACCAGCACCCCCAAGTCCTTCTCTGCAGGGCTGCTCTGAATCTCTTCTCTGCTCAACCTATAGCTGTGCCTGGGATTGCTCCAACCCAGGCGTAGGACCTTGCACTTGGCATGGTTAAACTTAAGAAGGTTGGCATCAGCACACCTTACAAGCATGTCAAGATCCCTCTGGATGGCATTCTTTCCCTCCAGCGTATCAAGATTTGTGTCATCAGCAAACGTGCTGAGGGCACACTCAATTTCACTGCTCATGTTACTGACAAAGATGTTGAACAAGACCAGGCGCAACACTGACCCCTGAGGAATCTCCCTCCTTTAACAAGTCCAGAGTATATAATTAGGTATGCTTTTTTTTTTTTTTAATTGTACGATTCTGTCCACCCCCAGCTCCCCCATAAACCTGTGTTAGAATGTATGGCCTATATTGAAACACATTTTCCTTATGGTAACTGCTGGATCAACAAGACAAACTGAGTATCAAACCCAAGTGACTTTGTTGCCAAATCATTAAACTACAGTTCTAAGCATATGGAGGGGGGAAGTGAATTGTGTGCCCAGGTCCTTTGATGAAATAGGTATGTTTAGAACTAACCACAGATTTGAAATATGCTGAACAGGGGATACATTGTGGCTTTTCACTAATAAGTATTTCTGAAAAGCACAGGTTTTTCAACTTTTTTCAACCACCTGGCAGCTAGATTAATAGCTTCTTGGCAGCAGAACACAGCCACTGGTATGTAGTGGCTACCAGATGAGCATTAATTTAGTTTTATATTAAGTTTGCAAAGCAAGCAGAATCATAGAATGGTTTGGATTGGAAAGGACCTTAAGATTATCTAGTTCCAACCCCTCTGCCACGGGCAGGGATGCCTCATGTTTTTTATTATTATGATAGTTCAAATTTATAACTAGCTGCATGATTTATGCTTCAGTTAAACTATGCAGCTTATACAAAGTCTTCTTCCTGTATTAATCATTCAAACTGTCTTATTGTTTATGACTAAAACCAAAAGATGAGCCTGGGTTTCCAGTGCCAACTGGGAAAGGTTTCAAATTTGCAACACCCCCCATATTAAGCATGAAGAGGAAGATGAAGCATTTCATATGAAAGAAAAAATTGAGAGTATTGTAATGCATACCTAGAAAATTCTACAATATCAATCTTCTCTTACTCTGTAAAATGAAGTTAAATGCTGCTATTGTTTATACCACACAAAGCCCTTAGACCGCTGAAAGTCAATGGCTAATAGTGAACGCATTGTTTGCTTTACAGGTTTTTTCAAATTTGGTTGTGATTGGTATTACTCACTAGGAAGGATGTCATGAGCATCAGTGGAAATGACAGCAAAGAGAATTTGTGATAAATCTATGGTTTTATTTTCTGAATATGCATCTCTTGGGCCTATTTGCTTGAGGTGGTCTTGATGAATAGAAATGTCTCAAGAGGGAGAATGTTTGTGAATTTTTTTGGCAATTTCCAGGTATTTGCAAGTTATTGAGATGATTCAATTTTTCATGTTTTTCAGAGAAGAAAGTTTAAAAGTGTGAGATTACTGAGACTGTTATCTTAAAATTATTCATTGGCACCATAATCTGTTCTAATTTTAACTAGAGATATAAAACAACAGCTCTGTCAGCTGTGTGAATACCCCTGATACTTGGTGAGTAGCTGTTTGCTGCGTTTCTCCTGCTTTGTGTCTCTTGGACTTATATTAGCCATAGAGAAAATTGCACTGAAACCAGTGTTTTATCCTAAGAAAACAAATAAAAATAAATAAATTGAGGGTCATACCAGACTATTTAATATGTGATGAAGGAAGCAAATTCATCCAGCTTACCGTTTCCCCCCCACACCTTTAGTTATCCCTTCCCCTTCCTCATCCTTCTTTTCTCCTTTCCACCTCCCACTGTCATTTAGCAAGCTCTTCTGTATGTGTCTGGGGTATTTAAAGACCCATCCTGTGATTTCTTTGATGGAGAGAATAAGCCATGCAGTTGACTAAACCCAATGCATTTTACAAGATGTTGTTATTAATCTGTAATAACATGTTATTTAATAAATCTGACATAGAGTCACAGTGCCACAAAAATGTTGGTCCAAGACTTTGTTACAATAATGCAGTTCAGTGGACACACTCCATAACTTAAAGTTCTGAAGCATTTTTAAATTGTTTAAAATAAAAGTGCTTTTTTTCCGCTATAGTTCAAATTTCCTATTACTCTCAAACCTTCTGTGAGATGGGTATGTGAAAGGTATAAACTCAAAAGATTTGCATATTAGTGTTGAAGAAAATCAATTGACTTGTTCAGTGTTGATAGAATGGTGAACTCATACTAAACTGTGGTTTTAAGATAGTTTCTTAGGTAGATTTCTGATGTAAGAAGCTGTTCTTCAGTATTTTTCACATACTGTTTAATATTTTTCATGTACCAAGAAGATATGAGATTTCTGATTTTTACCCCAACACTTGAGTCTCAAAATAACCCACCAGAATATCCCTAAAGCAGATTTCTTACATGATATATTGTCAGTGTTGCTGTACTGACCATTTGCTATTTAAGTTATTTATGTAAAAGATTACTTCTTGTCTCTTGGCCTCCTAATTCTATCAGTTCTTGGATGTAAAACTGTTGGCAGTATTTTTTAACCAGTAAATAAACACTTTTTAGGGGCAAATGAAAAAGAGGGTGAATTCTAATCTCTGTACTCAAACCTCTAAGTAAGTTTACTGTATTAAAAACTTCAAAAATTCATTTGGTATAGAGAAGTATGCAAATATATTGCAAATCCCATCTCAATTTAGCCAGAGATGTTATAAAGATGAAGGTATACATGAGGGGTGCTTTACAACCTTCTGGTTTTAAATTGTGGGGGAAAACCTCACATTCATCTACTGATAATTTTGCTGTCAAGCACTTTTGCTACATCTATCTTATGCAGACTTGTAAATTATCTATAATGTATTATTTTTACAGTCCTCTTTTCCAATATATGTACCAATCTATTTGAATGACAATGTTTCTGGGTTACCAGGTAATGAGCATAATGGCTAATGTGTAACTTTGACTGGAAGAATTCCTACTGGATACAAGGCACTGAATTCAAGTTCACTTCTGACTGTTTGGAAGTTAGGTTTGAAGTTGTTCTTAGTTTAAGTTCTTGTGGTAGTGTGCTCCCCCCAGCTGGCCTTTATTTCCCAATTCTGCTCAAGTGATAACCAACAGTGGGTAGTGGTAACTGCATCTACTTAATTCTGGGGCAACAGATAACAACACAGTAACCAAGGGCTAATCTACCCCACCCCCAAACCAGTCAAGGTCTGACTCAAGCCAAGTTGTAGTCAGAAGGGCAAACATGACTATGAGTCAGATATCTCATTCCATAAATAGTGGACAGCCCACAGGCTGTTGAGCTGTCCTGCACAGCAGTGGGCTGCATGATAGGATATCCCCTTGAGCAGGGATGCCTCTTGAGCTTGAGAGATTACTTGCTGGAACAAATCCTCAATAAGTGATCAATAGCATGCTAAACTCTGAAATTTTAAATGATATAAAGGATTGATTGCACATTTATAATCCTTTAGACATAAACCATTGATCAAGTCTGAGACTAAGTCTGGGTGCAGCTGCATGTAGACTCCTCTTTGAGAATGAGTTCAGAAAGCAAGAGGGTCCTCTCTGAACCTCATGACTCAGTGGGTGGGTCTCCCTGGTGATTTTGTCTCATCCTATCCTCTATGCAGTAAATAAAGTGTACCTTGCCATCACCTTGTTAAATTGGTGTCGCATTTAGTGACAATCTCTGTTAAATCATTGTTTTACATCAATAAACGTATTACTACTTCGCTCTTACAAGTGAAGTGCATCACTCGTCCATCTGTGACAGTACACTGAACAGAAGATTTTTGGCCTTTCTGGGATTGTTTAATTCTCATTTAGATAACCCTGTAGGTTTTTGGTTAGGGTTTTTTAATGCGGTGGGTTGGATTGTTTGTTTGTTTTTTGGAGGGGTGGAGTTGTTATTTTATTGTTGTTGGCTTTTTATAGGGGTTATTTGTGCCTTTTTCTCATTGGGATTTTTTTTTTTTTTTTTATGTAGTCAGTGCTATCCTGAATTTTAAATTAAGATTTTAACTTACTCCTTTTGACACTTTCCCTTTTGTACTTCCACCTTTCATTTCCAGGTGATCTGCCATTTTTAAATTTACTTTAGCAGTTTCCCCAAGTCCTTTAACTGCCAAAAATCACAGTGTAACTGCAATACAATTTTGCAAGGAAGTAAATAAAACAACAGAAATCACAGGCTCTTAGTAAGTCTTGCTATTAAGACTTAAGAGTTGTCTTGCGTGTATTTGTGTTTCTTTGTGTTTCTACACTGCACAGTCATGTTACTCTATTGGACTGATAGATAAATTACTAGGAATTGAGGACATGTTGACCTTTTTAATTATACTACTTGAGGGACACCCTCCTCACCCATTTTCTATTAGGAAGATGTTAAATGCTGGTAACTCAGCACCACAAAGCCCTTTGGTCACCCCTGCTTTCCACCCCTGCCCGAGGAAGGATGGGGAGGAGAATCAAAAGAAAGTAAACCCAACAGGTTGAGATAAGAACAGCTTAATAACTAAAGTACAATATAAAACTACTATTTATAATAATAATAATAATAGTAATAATAATGATAAGAGAAATAACAAGGGGAGAAGAGAAAACTAAAAGGGAGAAGGGAAGAGGAAAAACATAATAAACCAAGCGATGCACAATACAATTGCTCACCACCCTCCAACAGATACCCAGCCTGAACTGAGCAGCGATCTGTCCTTTCTGGGTAACTCACCCCAGTTTATATTCTGGGCATGATGTTCTGTGGTATGGAATACCCCTTTTGTCTAGTTCGGCTTAGGTGTCCTGTCTCTATTCCCTCCTGGCATCTTCTGTTCCTCCTCACTGGCAGAGCACGAGAGACTGAGAAGTCCTGGATCAGGATAAGTGCTACTTAGCAATAACTAAAACACTGGTATGATATCAGTATTATTCTCATACTTTAGACAAAACACAGCACTGCAGCAGCTACTAGGAAGAAAATTAACTCTATCCCAGCCAGAAACATGATATATCTAACCTAAATCTCCCCTATTTAAGTTTGAACTCATTGCCCCTTGTCCTGTCATTACAGTTCCTGATAAAGAGTCCCTCTCCAGCATCCATGTAGGCCTCCCTCAGCTGCTTATAATTTCTGTCTTTCTTGAACCCTTTCACTAAACAGAGGCCTTGTTAGTGAAAGCTGTGGAAAAGGTTACATAGGTATATCAGCCTCCTCTGTGTCTACTGTCAGTATATCACCTGTTACATTCAGCTGCAGACCCATATTTGCCTTATTCAGCCTTTTACTAGTAATTTAGCAGTATAAGTTCTTCAGCTACCCTGTGTAACCCTTGAAATTGTAAACTTTAGCTATGGTTTTGCTAATACCATCCCTATGTGGTCTGGGCAATACTTCTGAATTCCTCCTTTGTCCCTGCTCTTATCTCCTGTGTGGTGCACTGTTTCCACTGGAACTTGACAGGTGCTCTGTGCTTAGACAAGCCAGTCTCCTCAGGTATTTGCTTGTCTTCCTGATTATCAGGATGGACTGAATTTGCACCTGGAGGATGCTTTCCCCAGAGACCTGACAGTCCTTCGGCTCTTTTACCTTTTAAAGCTGCCTTTATCCCACTTAAAAGTTTTCAGAAGAAACTGGGGAGTAGTTACCTGAATTCTAGGGTCTATACTCTCTTACTCACCTTCCTCACCCCGTTTAGGATCTTGAACCCCAATTCATGGTTACTGCAGCTAAGACTTCTGCTGGTTATAATGACGCGAAGCAGTTTATCTAGAGAGTAGTAGGTCCAGCTCTATAACACCCTTAGTTGGCTCATCCAGTACTTGCATTAAGGGTTTGTTTTTGACACCACCCAGAAACCTTGACTACTTTCATCTTGACACACTGCCCTTCTAGATGATTTAGGGAATTTGGGAGTTCCCAATACAAATCAGGATCTGTGATCCCCACACTTTCTCCAACTGTTTAAAGAAGGCTCTGTTGACTTTCTTGCCCTGATTTGAGTGAATTCAACACATTTCCATGACATTGTTGTGCTTTCCAGCCTCTCCCTGGATCTTGACCTAGAAGTTCTCAGCCAGTATCTCCATCTGTCCTATAGAGCAACCTTGTGAATTTGAGCTACTCTTTTCTGCAAAGGGTAAACTCTCCCTTTCTCCTTCCTGTCTTTCCTGAAGAGCTTGCATCTGTTTGTCACAGTACTCCAGTCATGCCAGCCATGTCTCAGCTACCCCAACAGTGTTATATTTCTCTGACCACATGCTAAGCTCTAGCTCTTCCTGTTTGTTTCCCAGGCTCTCTGTATTTGTGTGTAAGCCCATGAGCTGCATACCCTTCCACCTGTTTTTTTTTTCAAAGTCTCTCTAATGCTTATCACCCAAACCCCTTTGAATTTCCAACCCCTTTGAATTTCCAATTTCCATCACTTTCTCACTTGAATTTGAGTTGTAACTTCATTCCTCTGTCACTTATAGTCTACAAGCTCACCTTATTTTCTTCACCAGGTCTGTTAGCCTGTCATCAGAGATGCTCTTGCCCCACTTTATCAGGTGGATCCTCTTTCTGCCTAGTGGACTCAGTCCTGAAGGAGAGTCCTGTGGCTGCAAGAGTCAAATCTCTGTTATCACCGATAGTTGTGTGGATCCACATGATGTCTGCTTTCTCTCTCAGGCTTCTTCTCTGCTTTGTAAGGATTGAAAGGACACCACCTTGGGCCCTTGATCCTCATGCCTGGAGCCAAACCTACTGTCTCCACTGGCAGTATTATTGATGGCTAAGTGGATGAGTCGTAAAGGTTAGTAGTCTGAGGACAAGCCTCATCAGTCTCTTTGCAGCATCTTGAATAGAAGGCTTCTCTCTGCAGCAGGTCAGGTTCATTAGCTGACATTTGTGCAAGGGAGTACTATGCAGTAAGCACCTGCCATTTCTTGGTGCTGCTGCATGGTTTAGGCTCGTTTTGATGTTTCACCAGAATAATGTTCTACACCCTCAACCCCACCTTCAACCCACAAATCTGCTACCAAGGCAATGAACCTGTTCTGCAGTTGCAGATCTGTGGGTGGAGAATGAACATCTTACCAAAAGTCACAGGCCTCCAGTCTTCCATGTTTTGGGAATCTCCAATTGCCAGTCCAAAAAGCAGAGTCTTGTTCTTTCCTTCCTTTCATGCATTTGGTGGTTCAGACTCTGGTGTGTATGAGGTCTTAGAGAATATGCGTCTTCATTTCCCTGATGCCATACAGTTTGCTTGTCTCCTAAAAATCTGTAACTTGATGACACATGTCCTCAACCACGGCACACCTCCTGTAGGGAAGGATACAATTTCTCACCGCCCTAGTCTTAGGGAGTGGTCCCAGACAGGGTGAGGAACTGCAGCCTCCTCCTGGATCTCTGAGTCAAAGCTTCTGATGCAGCAGGGTTAACTGTTCCAGTTGATAAGATTGCTTTGTGACATTTTATTTCATCCAAATCAAGTTTTGCAAGATGCAGAGGTCTGTTCAGGAATGGGTGGAGTTTTCCAGTTTGCTGCTTCAACCACTTATGGTGGTAGTTTGGCTTGGTTCAGTAAAGCCACTTGTTTAAAAACTGACTCTCGTTGAGCGCTAGCTCTTTCTCTTGCTTTCCCTCCTTTCTTCCTTCAGTAAGTTACTGCTTGCAGTTGATTCAGTTGACATCTTATTTTGGTTGCCCTCCTCCAACCTGTGAAATATTTGACACCAAACACCATGATGTCCAAACACAGGTGGGCAGTGAAATGAAAGGTGTGGTGTTTCAATACAAAGGCTCTGGTGAATATTGAATAAAAAGTTTAAACTCCGTTAGCACTAATCTGAATATGGGAAATTCCAGAACAGATGTTTTCTTCCCTAGCAGCTGAAATACAGCTGCTGTAACTGTTATACATTATCTCACAGAAACAAACAATAATCTCTTTAGAAAACAGAAAAAATATTATGGTGAAGAAGTTACTGTTTACAAGATTGTGCATATTCTGTAAACATTTGGACCACATTTAGACCTTGAAATACAAACTCTTTCTCAAGCTCAGCCATAAATGAGAAACTGAGAAGCCACTCAGGCAGGTAGAGGCAGTAGCAAAATATTTTTTGATAAAATATTGTAGGGACTTGAATGAAGATGATGACTGTGAGCATGCCTGGAAATAAGTCTCCATTTTCCAAAATTGCAGCAGCGAATACTTCTCCATTTAAGACATGTATTTCCAGTGAGACCTTTTCTATATTTTGTGTGTGTCTCCTGATAATTTGTTGTCTCAAAGTATTTGTAAATATAGGCTTAATAAAGGTTTGGATTGAATTAATTACAAGTTCCTAATATATTGGGTCCTTCCATGTTTTAGGATAGCATATACGTATAGTAGGATTCTTGCTACACTGGCTTTGAAGAGAAGGACATACACGATCTTTTTTGTTTTGTTTGGCTGTGCATTTGATGTAAAAAAACTTGTAAAGAACAACAATGTCTGTATGAAAATAACCAAAAAAGTCTTACTGACTACTATTTCAGTGTAGCATGAAATCTTGTTATTTCCTGTGCAGTAGTATGCTTTATTTATTGAACCATAAGCAGAAAAAAAAAATGGAATTTAAATACTCTTAGAGGATACAGGTATTAAATCATGGTCTAAATGAAACCAAATAAAAAATCTGACCAAACAATACGAAAACCCCTACCCCAAGCCCCAACAAATAAGGAAACATGAATTTGCTTTTGTCTTTCCAAGTTTTTCTTATTTTCTTTGTTAGAATTTTTCTTTGCTATTTGTTGCTGTTAATGCTTCTAATGTATTTCATTAAACAGTCATTATTTGACTAATGTAGTTAGTCAAATGTGTTTGGAGTTAGTAATGACTTTTTCCAGGCCCTTATTTTTTAATTCTGAAATCTATCAAAATGATCAAAGAGCTAAAGGAAACAGGTCGCTGGTACTTCTTGATGCATTTTCTTTTCACACTATGTAGTTTCTGTTATCCTGTGATCAAAGACTACACAGTGAATGACATAGTTATATGGTTGCTCCATGAGGGGAGAAATAAACAAAGAGTGCTTATAAATTCTGGTCTTCGTGATGGCTTTGGGCTATTGAAATGTGGCATTTAAACAGAGTAGAGTTTACCTAAGCGCATCCTGAATTGTGAAGGAATGTGTTAGAGAAAAGATGCCTGCACAAGAAGGCTCTGTGACTTTGTTTAATAAGATAACTGCAGGAACATTGTCGAAGCTATTAAGAACATGTCAAGTAAATGATGTTAAGTCACATATTATGTTCAGTTGGTTTTCCTTTTTCAGATCTTAGAGGATGAAATGTGAAAACAATGAATTTAAAGGATGCTTTATGAAGCAGTCAAAGAGCCTTTTGTCTTCTGCAGAGGTAGAAGCTCTTGGTTGTCATTGATTACAAAATGACAACATCTTTTCTTGAAGTTAAGAACTATAATCAGAATGTATCCTCAAAACATATCAACTCAGTCTTGCCTACATTTGGAACACCTGATGTGTTTTTTGACCCAGACAGGCTATTCTGAGCAAAACAGCAAGTCACTTGTAGTTAGAAATAGGACTATAAGAGGATTACCACTGTTTGATTTTATTTGTAGGCAGTCCATGATGCATTTGAAGATTATCTGATATTTAATACAAATTTTGAGTGTATTATCTAGATGGAAATGTTTGCATTTGCATGAATAGCTGTTACATATTTTAATGGCATGGTTAATGTTAATTGTACTTCCAAATACTAAAATATTTAGTATCATGATTTTCAGTAGTTGTATGTCTGCAAAGTTAGAGTTAAGTTGTTCCCTGATCACACTGTTATTCAAATCCCCTTCCAAATCCTTGAAGAGGATGTATAGGTGTGTGTGTAACTAATGAAGGAGCAAGAAGCCAGCTAATACTTTTATTCAGTGAGTAGGCTATCATGTAGAAACTGATAGAGGGTAGCCTGGTCAGTGAAAGATAGGGAGGTTAAGAAAAATCTCTGGGGGTGTTTGACAGTTTTTACTTTCCTGGGGAACTGTAGTCTTGGCATCTCAGGACCGATGTCCTCTGCCTGTTCCATGGCAGTGGTTCTCAGTCTTTGAAACTCCTGTAAAACATCTTAGCTGCTTAACTTCAGTAGCAATTAATATGTGAAGACCTTGGGAAAGCCATTCAGCTTATCTTTGATTCTGATAGAATTTTGTGATTTTTATATATACGCATATATATTTTTGGTTTGATTTTGTTTTTCCTTTGTGGTGTAAGCAGATGTGACATGAAGTTACTCTGTTTTGTCCAAGTGAATAACCTAGGCAAAAAAATGAGAAATTGAAGGAAATGCCCTTCAAATTTTCTGACTCTCAAGCAAGGTGATGTGCCTAAAATTAAAAAGTTGTGAAAGCATCTGAGCAACCTTGATGAAAACAGTAGTGCAGACTGTGACAATGCAGAGGCTGGATTTTATTCAGTACTACTATTGTTCCATGTTGTTTCGTGATATTTGGTATTACTTAATATGTTTTCCAATCAATACACATATTTCTGTACGATTTCTCTTACAAACACCTTATTTTGAAAGCTGGTTTTTTTTTTTTTTAATTATTCACTACTATGTAATTCAGTTATTTATTTTTCTCCAAAATTGTTGTTTTGTTTTGGTTTTTTTTTTTTTTTTTTTGTTCCGCAGTTACAAGAAAGGTACTGGCCAAGATGCATTACTACCAGGTATTGGAAGTTGCTGTAAGTTCTCCTTGGAGCTTTCACTTCTCCAGGCTGAACAAACCCAGCTCTCTCAGCCTGTCTTCATAGGAGCCATTGACCACAACTCTCTTGAGCATGACCATCCCACCAATTCTTCATTCACTGAGTAGTCCATATGTCAGATCCGTGCCTCTTCAATTTAGAGACAGGGATCTCATGCAGCTGGTCTTGATTGTGAAGACTAAGGAGAGGAAGGCATTCCATGTCTCAGCCTTTTCTAGGACCACTGAGTCCCCTGCTCCATTCAACAGTGGGCTCACATTTTCCTTAGTTTTCCTTTTGTCACCTATGTGCAAGAAGCCCTGATTGCTGTTTTTAACATCACTGGCTGGATTTAATTAATTTGGGCTTTGGCTGTCCTTATGGCAATTCTGTATACTCAGAATACGTATTCTTCCCAGGTTACATGTCCATGCTTCCTTTCTAAAGGGTTCTTTTTTATGCTTGAGTTTGGCAGGAGCTCCTTGTTCATCCATGCAGATCTGCATTTTGCCTGATTTGGTGCTTGTTTGGATGGACCACTCTTTAGCTTCAGAGGTGATCCTTGAACCAGCTTTCTTTGGCCACTTTCCCCTTTAAGGCTTTATCCCACAGGCCTCTTTCAATCAGATTTTGTTCTACAGCTTTAGGCATATAGCTAGGTAGCCTATTACTAAAATTGAAACTTTAGATACTATTAAATGTAGAAAAATTAGTTAAATGTGGGAGTACTGCACTGCATTTGCATTTGCGCAGTCAGAGGTGTCAGGTGTGTCTGTGCCTGTTTTATATCAACATTTTCTATCTAAAATGAATGAAACCAGCAACTGTGTTCTATGTGCGTTAGTTCCTTTTACTGTTTACCTGGGTAGGATTTGAATTGGTGTTGTAGCTTAAAATCTATGTTCGCACATGAATTACATTATCCTTTAAAAAAAAAAAAAAAAAAAAAAACACAACACAACACCCTACTGTATAACAGACCAATGTGTTAACATTCACCAGTAGCTTCCATTATACCTCCCAGCTCCAAGGTGAAAATAGCAGCTAAGAAGATGCTGATATCTTTTTGGCTTGACTATCCTTTGATTTAGGAAGGGGAAGAAACATGTTTGCCCCACTAGAACTATAGGTGATCACTTGGTCCTCATTAAAATATGTATTACTGCCTTGCTCAGAATGACCAGGGAAGCTGTCTTCTCGTAGGAAAATGCAGATCAAGTTTGCCAGCGTAATGCAACATTTCTGTAAACTACCAAATAATGATTTATTAGATGAGGCTTCTTTCTGTTTTGCTTCCAATTATAAAACATTCAGACAGAGAAAATACTATGCTTATGCTGCTCTTTCATGTATTGGTATTGTTTGAGGGCATGTTGTTTAATCATTAGCTTACTTATGTTTTCCTGATCTGATAGATTGTTGTGTGCTGGTACTTCCGTGGGCCTGGTGCACTCTGGGATGCACTCTTCAGCAGAAAATATTTTGTGAAAGCATAAAGGAAAGACATGACTTCACCCTTTAAAGTGGTGCTGTATCTGGTTGATTCAATGAAGAACTCTTTGTGGAAAGTATTTGGAAAAAAAAAAAAAAAGGCATTTGAAAGGACAATGTTGGGGAGATCTCTTTTAACACTTACACTTTGGGATGTTTTTTATGATGAACATAAAGACTATCACAGCTGTTCTTTCAAGTGTAAATTCTATTGCATTCTGACTCAGTTCTTTAGTCCTAGGTAGGAGGTGGGTAACAGAAAAGGGGAAAGACAAATTGCTCGAAATGTCAACTTCCTAAAAGATTCCCCATCTTCTTAGGGCCCGCTTGATGCCAGTTTTCAAAGTAGTCTGACTTTTACTGAGCTATGCTATGTTTTTTCTGGATACTCTGAAATAATTTATTGGGCAGATGAGCAATACTTTTGTCTTGCTGTCCAATTGCTAAAGATTTTCACACTTTGGGAGAGAAAAAAAAATAAATTCAGGAATCATTTGGAGTTAGAATCCTCATCCAGTCATATTAAAGGTAAAATTAATGTATTTATTTAAAACAGCAACAGAGGAGTTAAATAAAACATTCCATTATTACACTTGTGCTTAGCTATAAATATAACTCTTGGCTATACGAGCATAATTTTTCATTTATTTCCTTTAGATGGACAACCTTTTTATTAATAAGAAGGGTGAGACAGGGTGAAATTAAGCTATTCTGTGCTGTCATAAAATAGAACTCAGCAGTGTGCTTTACTCTTTACTTCTATTATTGGGCACCACATAATAATACTATGTGGGGAGGGAAATAAATTTCCTTTGCTTGTTTGTACTTACATATTTAACCTTATTTAACTAAATGTGCTAATCAGCACCTCCCTGGCTTCAGCCTGCTCTTCTATTACAACCTTTTGAAGCTTCATTGTTCATAATTCAATGTGAAGCTTTTTTACCTTTGTTATATGTAATTTCAACCAGATTCTTCCACACTTACTCATTCCCCTTTTCATTAGGATGTAGATGCTTTCAGGCAAAATCCCATAAAAAAATGTCATTCTGCAAGCATGTTGTGAGCCCAGCCTGTTTGAATCAAGTAAGCTTTCGTATGCAGTAGATGCATCATCATGGATACATCATGCATTTATTCTTTTGTGACTTGACTGTGTTGGCAAATACGTGAATACTGTCTTAAAGTTTTCCTTGCTAAGCTTCCCTTAAACAAACAAACAAACAAACAAACAAACAAACAAAATAAATCAGACAGAATAGAGAGGTTGGGTGAAACACGCGGAGATCTTATTCTGAAAATTTTTTGAGTCCTTTCATTCCTCGCATATGAGGAGTTGTATCTGCTGACGTTTGCATTACCATTTCCAAACCCATATAAATGCATATTTTGCAAGAATTCAGATAGATTGCTGCACCAGTGGGCTAGTTTATGTGCTTGTTCCTTATGCTCTTGTTTTACTGTCTGGTTGTCTGGAATAAGAGAACTCGTAAGAGTGAGCCTCACTCTTGAATGTAGTGCCAGCTCTGCATTACACTGTATTAGCTGTTACAAAATTGTGTTTATACTAGAGAAAACCCCAATGAAATAGCACAGAAGATAATCCATGAGTTTAGTGGCTGGTTTTAAAGCTTGGCATATGCTAAGAGACCCAAAGTAATATGCAGCAATAGAAAAAGCCCTCAGAAGGAATTAAATTGAGAAGTTTCTGGAGCAGGGGCAGGGAGAGAACCCTTAAATAATTGTCTTGCTAGCTTCCAACTAATTCCTCAACCAAGCATTAAATCAAAGCACTTTGGGGAAAAAGAGAGAGGCATCTTTCCCTACGAAAAGTAACACATTATATATTTGTCCATATATATACAAGTAGGTATTCAAATGACATACACTTAGATTGTAACTTTACATGAATGTGTAAGAATCTGGTCCACAGGTGCAGATAGAGCTTCACAGTGGGATGTGCTTGTGGGGATTCAAGTGTGTGCACCGCTGTCTTCCTATATACTAGAAGGCTCGTGTCCTCGGTTATTTCAGGTTCCTACAATGTCTGTTTTCTTTCCTATGACTAATGTAGTCAGGGCAGAAGAAGTACTACTCTTTGGAGTGGATGGAAGGAAACAGGTCACCTTTTAAAGTACCTCACTACACTTTACAAGTCTTGTTACTCTATGGACTGAGGGACGTCTGTTTATTCCTGTTTCAGCCATGTTGAATTAAAATGCAAGTGAGAGTGTTTAACTTTTATCCAAAATAGACAATAAAATTTTATTGGCAAATGGTTATGGCTAGGGAAAGTACTGTGGGGGGCAGGAGAGATGCTGTATTTAGATTACTTCTCAAAAGTAAGTAGCAGGGTAAACTAATCCAGTGAAGTATGAAATATGTACTATATTTAAACCTGGCTCTAGTTACCACAAGAAAAGAATTTAATTTTCTACTATAGCAGTATATACAGCCTGTGCATATTTTGAGCTGGTACATACTGGATTTCTGTGGGTCTAATGGGTGATTGTGTATCACATCTGTGCTTCTTTTTCAGTCTTCTTACATATTTGGTAGATAGAATAATAAGAATGGAAGGGCTGGGAACAGTCCACGCATTCTGACAAAGCACATCTAATAAAATTAGGCTAAATATTAAGGTTGTTTTTATTTTTTACCTTGAAATTCCAGAAATCTTGCTGTGTTTGAATTAGTATGTTACAGCCTCCCATTATGTCAGCCCTTGATCCCATAAATGGGAAGTGAGTGAAGAGTAAGTGGGGTGCAGATGCCTGAGCTGAGAATTTAAACTGTGAGGTGACTTTTTCAGCCAAATGGACAATTAAGAGCATTTTTTCTACTTTTTGTTTGTTACCAAAAATTAACAGTTGACCTGGTCCTACAATAACCAGTCTGGTTCAGCCTTGAGTTCATCTGGATGAACCTAGGGACCTTTGTGTTCTTTTCTTGGTGTCTAGATATTAAAGCACACCCTGAAGCAGAGGTTTATAAAAATCCTGGCTGTCATTTTGCAGATTTTGTAATTTCTTAAGAGAGCACGCATTCAAGAGCGCTCCTTAAAAGCTTAGCACCTTTTTTCTTGGTTTGCAGTGCTTATTTTATATTTATCTATTACTGTTTTAGGGAAAAAAAAATAAAAAAAAATATTTTGCCAAGTTCTTTTACAAGAAATAGTAACACTGAGTCTAGCATTAAAAAGTAGTTCAGTTCAAGAAGAAAACTATTTTGTGGGGCTGTGGTTTCCTTTTTTTGCTGGGTGTTTGTTTTTTGGTGGTTTTTTTTTTTTGGTTGTTTGGCTTGGTTTGGGTTGTTTTGGGTTTGGTTTTTTTTTTTTTTTATTATGGGCTGATTCATAGTTTTAGCTGACAAAATCTTGTAGCAATTAACATTTCTTCCTGTCTGATTTTTCTTTCATGCAACTATAGAGCAACAGACTAAAATCTTCAAGACTACTAAATGTTGATCTCTGGCTTTTTTTCTGTAATAAAAGTAAACCTGGATTTGTATGGTTTTCTTCTGTGTTGCATTTTATTGGATTTTGTTCTTGACTGTTTCTTCAAAATATAATCGATAAATTATGAGTGATAAAACTTTGAGGATAAGTGATAAGGAGAACAAATATTCTGTACTGTAGAGGTATCTTGAAACATTGGATTTGAATTTTTATCATCTTAATGTTTCCATTTTGAGTGTGGAGTCCATGAGTAATTATAGCTGTTAAGAAGTGCAGGGATGCTACTTACTGGCATGGTTGCACCCTAGCTATTTTTATTTTTTTCATTTTCTCAGAGCAAGCTCTCCATAGCGCATTCCACTCCATCAGTTTGCAAGATGGAATAGAAGACAAAACCAAACCCTGTTTAATTCATGCACTTAGCCTTGCCTAATTAATTTGCTTAAGTCATGGTAGAGAACAGATTAAAGGTCAGTAGTAACAGCAGCCACACAGTGAGTGAAAGATTAAAAATATTCAGAATGTAAGAGTGTGCACTAAAACATATTTAGATTTCTAACAATTTGAAGTTTTAAATAATAATTTATAAGGAAGTCTAGTGCTCTGTTAATCAAAAGAAGATACTACAGGGAAGAGCTAACAAAATCATAGAGCATATTCAGTGTCTTTGGGGCCAAGTGAACTGGAGTTTGAAAGGGGGGTGCAAAACTCACAAATTTAATATAGAGCTGCTCCTTGGTTTTCATCATTTATCTTCTCCCTAGACTGCAAATATACTTCTACCTCCATGAGAAAGCAAGTGTGTGAGCTGTTCTGCCTCTACACCCTTTCTATTACAGGGATTTGCCTGTACTAGCTTAGTGAATTACTTCACCCTGGTTTCAGGTATATAATGGAGCCTTTGTGGGGAAAAAAAATAAAATCTGCTTTATGTTTTAACTCTCTCCAGGGCTTCTTAGAAGCAGGGAAGTTAACCTGGAGTTCCAAACCATGATGAAGGTGAGAAAATGCTTAGATGGAGGACAAATCCTAAAGCCAAAAATTATGTCTGTTTTGTGGTATTCAGGTAATCTTTTGTGGTTTAGGACTAGGTCCACTGGACTCACTAAAAATGAGCTGGAAGAATGTTGTGAAAAATGTTAGAATAACTGAGATTTTCAGTGATGAGCCTACTGATAACTGAGAAAAGCAGGCACTATTGTTAATTCATCACAATTTCAGAGACTTGATTTACATATCCCCTTAGTTGAGGAGTATTTATTTCAGTGGTAGATGTAATTTTAGCAATATACATAGGGACCTTGGTAACCTATTCCTACTTACACTGTATGATGTTCAGACTAGAGCATTTGAAGGCCAAAGAATTTAAAAGGTGAGTAAAGTATTTTAATGTTGGTATGCAGTATACCTCTAAAAGAAATCAGTATTTTTCTCTCTGTGGACCAAGTTGCTTAAGATAAATCTAATAATAGAAATAATTAAAGCCAGATTTATTTTTTTTTTTCTGGGTTACTCTGCAATTGGGAAGAAAATGAAGATATTTAGATTTTAAGAAATCCTTTGTAATGTAATGGGCATTTCAAGTTACTTTATGTGACTTCAGAATATGTGTTGTAGTTTGATGCCTTTTTTTTTTTTTCTTGTAAGAAAAACCCCTTTAAATTGCAAAATCTTAAATTAGATTTTTAGTCCTTGGAATTTGATGCCATATTTAACAAGGGCACAAGGTGCTGGTCCATGTTCATTCATTTATATTGATCTGTTGGTTCAAAATAGAGTGAAAGATTTTTAAATGAGTGAAGTATAGCTTATTTGCTTGCTAATGCTGCCTCTTATGGGTTGCTGATGGCCAATGTCCAGATAAAACAGTGATGTACTAAAGCTAAAGCTGCCATATCAAAGACAGGGCCACTATCCTATTGTTCTTAACACCTGTGGGAGAAGGCATTAAGGCGATTTGAGACACCTTATTCTATGAAGACAGGCAAGTTTCTAGTATGTTGTCTGATCATAGATATGCTTAAGCGATCACCTGCTATTTTTACTAGTATGTGTAGTATTTACTCCCCGCAAAGTCTAGTGCCTGTGAGTTTACCCTTCTTTTCATCATATTTCTTGACTTTATGTTTCTGGCATGCCCCAAAGCAGAGAAACACTGTGGAAAATGGTAATATGGCTACTAAATTAGCAAGAAATACAAAGCCCAGCATGGAGAAGGCAGCAAATGTCCCCTTGCAACAGGGAGGTTATTATTCACATCAGGACTTTGATACTGTTTTGAGAGTGGAGATAGGTAGCTTGCTCTCTGAATGATGATCACTGTAGAGCTAGGATTGTCAGTTATGCCTTGGAGTATGGATAAAGTGCGTCTATAAGGAGAAGAAACTAGAAGGAGTTTCTTTGGCTCCTTGTAGCTATCTTCTAAGTCATATTTAGATCCATAAGAGTCATATATCCCACCCAAAGTTACATCTTGCTTTTGTTCTTAAGAGTCGCCTGTCCAGTGATGGATCTCATGTGGAAGGTTTCTCATGACTCCATCATGGATTTCAGTTTCCCATCATGACACTGACAGTAACTGCATTTGAACATGGCCCCCCTCAATACCCCTGCTCCCCCCAAACCCTTTAAAAACAAAACAGACCTCCACAACAAGAAAATCCAACTCGGGCTGAGTTTACTCCCATACAGGTAAATCACAGGTGGTATTGTTAACTGGGTTGAGGGGTGGCCAGTATACAAATATAGTTGGCATTTTTAGAAGAACTAAGGAGACTTTAATTTCCTTTTCTGCTGAAACTTGTCAGCTGATATTTCAAGAAAAAGTTGACAGTGTTAGAGTATTTCCCAGTTGTCCTGGGTTCAGCAGTAGCAGTCATTTTTCTCCTTCTTAGTACCTGGTGCAGTGCTGTGGTTTTTTGACTTTCAGCCTGGGAACAACGCTGATAACACCAATGTTTTTAGTCGCTGCTCAGTAATGTTTACTCTGACCAAGGACTTTCTGAGTCTCATGCTCTGCCAGGGAGGAGGGGAAGCCAGGAGGAAGCAGAGATAGGACACCTGACCCAAACTAACCAAAGGGGTATTTCATACCACAGCACATCATGCCCACTGTATAAGCTGGGGGAAGTTACACAGAAGGGCTAGATCACTGTGCGGGTCGGGCTGGGTATCGGTTGGTGGGTGGTGAGCAGTTGTATTCTCTTCCCTTGTTATTTCCCTTATCATTATTATTATTGGTGGTAGCAGCAGTGGTTTTGTGTTATACCTTATTTACTGGACTGCTCTTATCTCAACCCATGGGAGTTATATTCTTTCAATTCTCCTCCCCATCCCTCCGGGTCTGGGGGAGGAAGGGGGTGGGGTGGGGGGCAGGGCGGGACAGGATAGGGGATGTGAGCAAACGGCTGCGTGGTTCTTGTTGCCAGCTGGGCTTAAACTATGACATGAGTATTATCCCCACTCTCATCTAACAGCTAATTTAAGCTTTAACTGTAAGACTGTCTGGTTTCTGGTGGATCTGTGATGTGATTTTGTGATTTAGCTGGCCAGTGCCATCTTGCAGAATGTAATTTTTATTAATCTATTTGTTTCATTGTTATATTTAAGAGCAATGTTAATACATATGCCAATAGTTTTCATTCACAATTACTCTGCTCACAGATCTTGTCTTTGTTTTTACTGTTAGTAGTCATACTGCAGTCTGACGGACCACTTTTTTCTCCTTTTGAGCAGCAGAAGGTATAACTTTTTATGTATAGTTAGTTTTCTATTCGCAAAATGGTTGTGAAGTATTTCCAAATTATATGAAAGTAATATTTATCATAATTTAACATTCTTCTGAGGCAAAGCATGTATGTGGTCTTTGAGTTATTACTAACTAATTTCTTCAATTCATTAATTTGTGAAGTTCATTTTACTTTTCTGTGTTGTTTTCTTTCATTCCTCTGTATCCTCTTATCCACAGTCAGTTCAATGACAATATTAACTCAAAGAAAAGTTATAAAAAACTTGACTTGTAAAAAATCGTGATTGCAATTGTCTGTGCATCATTCAGTATCTCATTACAGTTCTTTTCACTGCAGACAGCAGCAAGTCTGAATAGATAAGGGAGAAATACAGTCCATATCATGCTGGAAGGGTCCACTATTTTTCTTGTGCACAGAAAGAAAAACAAAACCATATTTCTCTCTGTCAGTTTTTGATAGTTTAGAATAAGTCTGAATGATTTTCCCCTATTATTTTCCAGGAGTGTGAATCCTTTGAAATCCATGACCCTAGCTTGAATAGTTACAAACTGAGCTATTGGTTATTATATGAGCTAGGGCACATCCCCAAGATTAAGATGCCATTATAGAGATTCTGATCTTGGTTTTATTTTGTCAGACAATGAGATTGCAAGCTGGTAGGAACAGTCCAGAACAAAACTGATGTCCCTTTCCAAAGGTTTATTTTAGTATGAAATGAAAGTCTTTAAAGAAATGCCTAAAAAAAAATAGGCAGCAAACTTGAACCTCATCCTTGGTTTGTAACTGTTCTTTTCTAAGTTATTTGCCTTCTCCCAACCCTTTTTCCCCATTGGTCACCTTCCCATTTTCCTACAGACAGAAAATTGAAAGAGATAATGTAAATTTGTTTTGTATTTTTTTAATGTATTTTCAATAGTGTTTTGTTCAAATACTATTCATGTATGGAATTGCTTTGGAAGCCCTAGCCATCTCCTGTTAGCTAAAAGGAATGGATTTTTATGTATAGTTTTTGAGTACTGCAATGAATAGTCTGTGTTCGTCTCTCTAACATTTCTTACCATATTAAAGAAATGTTGAGGGTAATGTATTTGGTATTCATTGTGGTCTCTAGATAGTGTAATGTTTCCTTTATTTATTCTTGAGATTCTCAGTAGTATTCTGGAAAGATGTTTTCATATGTATTTTGACTATACCATGCAAAATTGTAGGAACTTAATGAAAATAAATTTACACACGCTTCAAGATAATGGTGTTCAACACTGAGAATACTGGCAGTATAATGCAGCATGCAGGTTTTGAAGCTCATAGGATACCCAGGAAAGATCAGAAGAAAGGTTTTTTTGTTTGGGGTTCTTCATGGGTTTGTTTTCTTTTTGACTGATCTGAAAGTTTTTAAAAAGTGCCTCAACTGGAACTACACCCTGTCCATCTCCATAGTCAAATAAGAAGTGCTACTTTTTAGCATTACCTCAAGCCCCATAAAATCAGTTATCCTGATTTTATTTATCCTGATCCAGATATCTGACCTGACCCCACTGGTCTGTCAAATATGCAAAATGAATTTAGATGTGTTTTCTTTAAAATATGATGACTCAGGGAGAAAGCCAGTGATTAACTCTGTAGGCTTCCCATTAAGCTAAGGCTGTGTTACTAAGGATAGTTTATCAATTTAATCATCAACCAAGGTAAGTGGAGAGGGAAGTGCCAAAGGTCTGTTCTTGATGTGCATAGATTAAACTGTTATCCAACACTGCTTAATATTTGATACTTGGTGTCTTAAAAATATTATGATGTACTTTGGGTTTCAGGGCACCTCTTCTTGTCTCTACCTAATTAAATAAATGCATAAATCTTTTGTTTCTAAATCACAGAACATTTAGTTATGAAACAAGAAACAACAGATGGCAGACTAAAAGAGGTATTTTTATAAAGTTTGTCCTGTGCATTACAAAAATTGTTAGATATGTTTCATCACTTGTCATCTGTGATTTAATGGAATAGTGAAGTAGACTAAAGAATATGTCAAGGAATGATGTTGTACTTTAAGGTTTGTCTGTTTTACATATTTCTAAAATGTTACACCCCATTCCATTTTGGTGCTGAATGAGGTGTTTGCAGTGTGCAGCACAGGGGCAGCCATCTAACTTCAAACCCAAAATGGCAGCTTGACACAAATTTATCTGATCTGACTGTAGCAGAGCTCTTAGGTCACTGTGTGTACCCTTTCTTCTCTGGCAGCAAATGCAGGTGTTAATTTGGAGAGACAAGTGGTTTAACTGACTGTGTAGCCTAAGAGTGAAGCGTGAGGGTGGAAAATGGTGTCATTATTTGAATTTAATAGGCTTCATATTCGGAAAGAAAAGAATTCCTCTGTGGTTTCAGGAAACGGGATACAACCTCTTGGTATGAAGATGGAAAATCTGTTGGAGACATTGTCAGCCAGTAATGTCTAAAATTATGTAGTCTGTAGGAGTCGGAAGTCATTCTTTAATTCAAACTTATAATAAAGGGAACTACTATTTCAATGTCTTGCCATAACAGTCAAGGCACAACTATATATATAGAATCATAGCATTTATACTGCGAGTGCAGAAGAAAATGAGATCATAGAATCATAGAAGAATCATAGAAAAATCATAGAATAGTTAGGGTTGGAAAGGACCTCAAGATCATCTAGTTCCAACCCCCTCCACCATGGTCAGGGATACCTCACACTAAACCAGCCCACCCAAGGCTTCATCCAACCTGGCCTTGAACACTGCCAGGGATGGAGCATTCACAACTTCCTTGGGCAACCCATTCCAGTGCCTCACCACCCTAACAGGAAAGAACTTCCTCCTTATATCCAGTCTAAACTTCCCCTGTTTAAGTTTTAACCCATTACCCCTTGTCCTGTCACTACAGTCCCTGACGAAGAGTCCCTCCCCAGCATCCCTACAGGCCCCCTTCAGATACTGGAAGGCTGCTATGAGGTCTCCACGCAGCCTTCTCTTCTCCAGGCTGAATGGCCCCAACTTTCTCAGCCTATCTTCATATGGGAGGTGCTCCAGTCCCCTGATCATCCTTGTGGCCCTCCTCTGGGCTTGTTCCAACAGTTCCATGTCCTTTTTATATTGAGGACACCAGAACTGCACACAATACTCCAGGTGAGGTCTCACAAGAGCAGAGTAGGGGGGCAGGATCACCTCCTTCGACCTGCTGGTCACACTCCTTTTGATGCAGCCCAGGATACGGCTGGCTTTCTGTGCGCAAGCGCACACTGCCGGCTCATGTTCATTTTCTCATCGACCAGCACCCCCAAGTCCTTCTCTGCAAGGCCGCTCTGAATCTCTTCTTTGCCCTATCTGTAACTGTGCCTGGGATTGCTCCGACCCTGGTGTAGGACCTTGCACTTGTCATGGTTGAACTTTATGAGGTTGGCATCAGCCCACCTCACAAGCATGCCAAGGTCCCTCTGGATGCCATCCCTTCCCTCCAGCGTATCAACTGAACCACACAGGTTGGTGTCATCGGCAAACTTGCTGAGGGCACACTCAATCCCACTGTCCATGTCAGCAACAAAGATGTTAAACAAGACTGGTCCCAACATCGATCCCTGAGGGACACCACTAGTTATTGGTCTCCAGCCGGACACTGAGCCATTGACCACAACTCTTCGTGTGCAGCCATCCAGCCAGTTCTTTATCCACCAAGTGGTCCACCTGTCAAATTGATATCTCTCCAATTTAGAGACAAGGATGTTGTGTGGGACAGTGTTGAACGCTTGGCACAAGTCCAGGTAGATGACATCAACTGCTCTACCCTATATAAAAATATATAGGAAGATAAAGGTGTGAAGAACATTATACAGATACATAAAGCAGTATGTGTGGTAGAAATCTGTTTCTTTTTAATGTAATTCAGAACCTTTTGCTTTTGTCACACTTGAATGCTCTCTGTATCAGAACTTGAAATAAAGTTCAGAAGCGTTTGATTTGCACAAGCTTTTTAGTCATGTAAGCTGTATAATTCAGGATTTGCTCTTTTCTTTCTTGAACCCTTCTTTCAGAAGATTCTCACATTTTCATAGTGTATGTTACTAAACATCTTTAGATTTTATTATTTCAAACCGTGAAAATACAAGCTATGCAAATGGTAGAAGGTGAATTTTGTTAGTTGTTTGATATTGGGTGTCTATTTGTTGGTGTTAACTGAAGTTCACAGTTGTGGTGGCTTAATGATACAGACAAATCACAATAGGTATCTCTGACATAGATACAACTACTACATAATCTGTTGCCAGTTAGTGATATTGTATATGACAGTAACCCCTATGTCACGATCTACCAGAACTGTGAAAGCATTGCAGAAAAACTGTTCCTTCCAGTTGGCATGGAATTTCAGCCCCCATTTTTTCCAGCCTTTCCTGTTTTATGAATAGATGGAGTACTCCAACACTGATAATGTCACGTATTTTTGGAGCTCTTTGAAAATTAAGATTCAATAGTGAAATGCCAAATGAAAAAGAAATGGCCTTATTAAACAATTTGATGTGCACTGCAAATCTCTTCATAGTGAAAAGAATTTCTCCACTTCCTGCAGGTGCATCCTAAGGCCCTGTAATAAAAGAAAGAAGTATGATTCTTTGCATATGTAGATGTGTGCATTAAGAATGTCTACATTTTTAATGAGCATAAAAGATAAAAGCTTGAGTTCACTATAAAAAGATTTTTAAAGTACACAGTTCCAATAATACAAAGGAGACAAGGCATTCTTTGTAAAATCTGCTAGAAATAAAAATGTTATATGATTGGATACAAAAGGTCAAGTGCAACATTATACAGTTAAAAAATTCGAAGAAGACTTATTTTAGCCCCCATCTTAAAGCATCATAATGTTCTCTAATGGGTTTGGAAGCTATTAACAACCACAAATTCAGCACAGGTATTGAGGGCATGCTTGATTTTGTTGAAAGGTTTCATTAACGTTGTCAAGTATCCGTTCCTTGGACAGACAGCAAGATTTAGATGTATCAAGTCATCATTGTCTGACTTTCTTTTGCTGAATATTTTCAAGTGAAAGGTCTGCCTAACTAGAAACAAATGGGTTATATAAATCTGTTCTAAAGCTGGAAGATTTAGCTGAAGGGAGAAAGATCTGTAACGGATTTGCTTTTACTTGTATGCATTGTAGAGGCATAATTGAATATTGATGTCCTAGCTATGTTGGTAACCCCTATGATTGTTTTTAAAAGTGAAGTTTTAATGGCAAATAACATAGCCCAAAGTCCGAGTGAAGAATCTTTTCCAAAGTACAGACTGTAAGAAGCTGGTAGTATTTTAGACAGAAGTGACGTCTACTAAACTAGACCTTAAACGTTATTATTTTGTTCACTTATTCTATGACATTATTGCAGTTACTATGTAGAAAAATGTCTCCACCCTTTCTATAAATGGGGTTTGTGTTCCCATTTTTTTAATTTTTGTTTTTTTTTTAAAGAACATTTCTGAACTTCAGAAACCCAAAAGTAGAAACCTGTTTCCTAGTTAATTATATGTTCTATGGTTGGCAATCTATGGGTGGAAGCAGCCTTTTCTCTTTCTCTTTCTCTTATATTGTCTCTGAACAGGATTTCATAAAGAATATAAAATATTTCATGAAGAATATGAAATATTTCAAGAGAATCATAAGAAATTATCTTAGCTCTTTCACGTGAGCGACTCTTGGTCTTCTGTCACTGCACTGTGACATTAAGCCAGTCATAATTAAAGCTTTCACTAACTTAAACAAACAAGATTTTGTGTTTTGGTGTTTGGATTTTTTAATTAATAAAATGCAATTTGCAGTTTTGGGGGGGTTGGGGCATTTTTGTTGTTGGTTTATTTGTTTTTTTTTTTAATAGCTGAAGTGTAATTAAATAAAACCTAGTTTTGTTTTTGTTTAGAAAAAAATGTTGGAAAGGCAAATGAAATTTGAATTTATGGATTAAAAATAATAAATGGGAAAGCTATTTTCCAGTTAAGTTTTCTTTATTTTTTCTGTAATTACTTATTTTTAAATGAAAAACTTTCCTTAATTGATAAATTAAGAATATGAGAAGCTGCCTGAATTATAAGTGCTTTGAGAGAAGACTGTCTTTTGATTAGCACCCAGAATTCGTGGTCAGAACCAAGTTCTCTCCCATCAATCAACTGCTGTGTGATCATGGATTTTGTATACCAAGTAATGGGATGGGAATAATGAAATTATGTATTTTACATGGACATCAGTGTTGAGAGCCTGTCCTGGGTTAGAGCCTCAGATGAAGAATGCTGTATGGCTGTCACATACTAATGTGTTTGATATATGTCCAGCAATGCTTGTTTTTGAACATATGAATATTTTTGTAGGCCAAAAAAATTCAGAAGCATCTTTATTAAGATAAAGGATGAACTACATTATGATAGACTCCACAGTTTTACTGCGATAAGCCTGTCCTATTTTGAGCAGTAGGACTGTGAATGTTTTCCAAAAGGATGAGATACTCTTCCCCATGTTATGATAAAGGATGATGCAGTTTATCATTATATTGTTGTCTGTTACAAGAGGCTGATAAATCAAACTAGTATTTTTTGTTTTTCTAAATAAATAAATATAAAAAAAAAAGGTAGTCAGGGCTTTGTAGGGCTAGCAATAAGAGTCAACAGAAGGCCTTTTATTGTGCAGGGCTGCAAACGTACAAAAAGGTTAACTACATAAGTATATGGTCATAATTTATTAGATTCAATGGACTTACATTTCTTATTCTCAAGTATGTGTTAAATTTTGTATGTGGCTTCCAGGGAATAGCAGCCCTGTCAGCAGAGTGTGCAGAAGCAGCAATATTCTCAGTATGGTCAGCAGGAGATGACTACTTAATCCTGCAGAAGTACCTCAAACTACATCAGCAGTCTTAGATAATGTGTGGGGAATGCTGGTGGAGGAGGATCCTTTATTCTCATGTCATTCCATGTCTTCAGCGGGTTAGGTCATTCTACTTCCAGTTTCATCATTCTACTTGAGAAACAGTGGAAGAGAAACAAAAGTAGAACACAGAATAATGAGAGAAGAGTCAAGAGGCAAGGATTTGGGTTAAGAAGGGAAAATGGGAAATTAAAATGGAAATTATAGATTGTTTTCTGGAGCTCAAAGGGCATTCTTTTGTACCAAACACAGAATTTAAAGATTTTTTTTTTTTTCCTATGTCTAGTACAGCATGCAGAAAATAGTAATGCTGGTTCATCATTTTATCCAGAAATACAAGTTCATATAACTTTTACTTAGTTAGCTTTAAGAGATTAATTTTAGATTTAAGGCTTTATAACAACTCACTTTCTGACTCACCGGATTATGCTTGAAATTCTTGTAAATGTCATGTTTAAGACCTCATTCTAAGTAGAAGGGTGTTTAGCTTAACAGCACTGGATCAAGTTCATGGACTGAGTAGCAAACTTGGGCTGAATATTTCACTGAGATCAGCTTGGAGCTTTAACAGATAGTAAGGCACTTGAACAGGTCAAAACTTTTTCCTAAGCTTGCTTTTTTGGATTAATTTAAGATACTTTCCCCCTTGTTTGATGACGTACTAAATTTTTAATTATGATTTTTTTTCTTTCTCCATTTTTTTTCTTTTTCTATAGCACATCTACATGAGCCTAAAATGACAAGTCAGCTTTCAGCAAGGCTGAAATCTGATACTGTAGTACTGAAACCCTTTTAGCAGCCATGTTCACCTTCCAGCATGCTGATGGCTTTTCCTGGTGTCTGAAACTTATTTGTTGACAGCAGCTTGTTCTGGGCTAGATGAGAACGGCTTCCCAGTTTTGTGTTTCCATCTGTGCTGCGTGTGTTTGTCAATAGGTCATTCATTGCTCATTTTAAAAGTCACTAGAGATGTGACTTCTGAGTCACTATGGGTAGAAGTAAAAAGGGCTGCTTGAGTACAGTTGTACTTTAAGATAAACTACTGTTGTGGTTTAAGGCCAGCTGGCAACCCAGAACCATGCAGCAGCTCACCCACTCCTCCCCCTTCTTCCCCACCCTCCCAGAGGGATGGGGAGGAGAATCAAAAGAATATAACTCCCATGGGTTGAGATAAGAACAGTCCAGTAACTAAGGTATAACACAAACCACTGCTGCTACCACCAATAATAATAATGATAAGGGAAATAACAAGGGAAGAGAATACAACCGCTCACCACCCGCCAACCGATACCCAGCTCGACCCATACAGTGATCTAGCCCTTCCGGGTAACTTCCCCCAGTTTATATAGTGGGCATGACTTGCTGTGGTACAGAATACCTCTTTGGTCAGTTTGGGTCAGGTGTCCTGTCTCTGCTTCCTCCTGGCTTTCCCTTCTCCTTGGCAGAGCATGAGGCTCAGAAAGTCCTTGGTCAGAGTAAACATTACTGAGCAGCAACTAAAACCATTGGTGTTATCAGCGCTGTTCCCAGGCTGAAAGTCAAAACCACAGCACTGCACCAGGTACTAAGAAGGAGAAAAATGACTGCTACTGAACCCAGGACAACTACAAATAAGGAATGTAGAAATGTGCTCCCCAGAGGGGAAGCTTTTTGTGTTCTTGAAATCTTGTGTCTTGTAATATTTGGGCCTTTATCACAGCTAAATAATTAAAGCAAGAAAATCTAAATCCTTATTAAACTATTTCAGAGATATATTTTATAATGTAATAAAGACTACAAGAACTGTCAGTAGCGATACAAGATGAACAGGACACTTTCGTAGCTGGAAATAAGAAGGGATAGAAAAAGGAGGAGCAGTTGTACAGAAGATGGGAGCAAGATTTATGAGAAGAGACGGCAGCAGGAGAAGTGGAGAGTAAATCATAACAGGAAAAGAAGAATATTTCTTGCCACCTTATAAAAAATTAAATACATCAGAATCCTGGAATATTTTTGCAGGACAGCTGTATCCTGATGCTGATTTCTTACATATGAAGTGTGTCAAGTGGTGTCTTTTTTTTTTACTATATAATGTCAGCCATTTCAGTAAACTGAAGATTTATTCAACAATAATACAGTGTCAGGGGACTTCACACCATTATTATTGTAAATATTACTTTAAAGAAAACAAAGTCTTTAAAACTTGCAATTCACTCCTCTTGAACAGCTTGTTATTTCACATTCAAGAAAAACCTGTGGTGTATGCTTTCATGAAGAGATTCAATTTTCATTTTGTCTCCGTTAATAGGACAGATGTTCAGGTGAAATAATTTGTAGATGTTCACTAATGAGGGGTCCTGATTCATCTAACTTCTGGTCCCCTGGAAGTCATGAGTGGAACTCCACAGAGATCCGCCCTTGTATGCAGTGGGAGGAACACCCCTGGGAGCCTAGACAGTCCCCTGTGGAGGACTGGCTTGTCGAAAAAAGGTCAAAGGTCACGCTCCCATCAACGAGCTGAAACAAGATATCTGTGTAGAACATGGTGCAAACCTCTCAAGCCAGATAATGTGGAAATGAAGGACACCGGCAAACAGCAACATACTATGACCAATCACAGCCAAGGCCACTAAGTGATAAGTGCATGAGAAGGAGGATGGTGGGGGGGTGCACGGTGTAGCTGCAAAAATGTAGAAGCTACAAACCAATGATCTTGTAACATGTAAAAGCTGTAAGCCAATGATCTCTCTGTAACCAAACTATAAACATGCAAGCAAGGTATATAAGTATCCATCTGCTTAGCAATAGATGAGACTTGTTGGTCATCATCTGATGAGCTCGTCTCCTGGTGATTCCCACAGTCCCCTGGTGCCTCAAGTGTTGTAGGGCCTTGCTGTGAACTATCCTGGCTCTGGTCTCAAAGGGAAACCCCTGTGATGGTCCAGAACTTCTCTTTGAACGCGTCTCAACTCAACAAACAGAAACAGCTGAGGGAGGCTGAGTGCCCCTTCATGGTGAGCAGCGTGTTGGTGGTCGGGGGCAGAGCAGGGATACCTCCCCAGGAAGGTGGGGGATGGTTTCCCGTGTTGTCTGCCCTCAGACCGCAAACATCAACTGCCCCAGCAAGAACCTGCTGTGAGATACGAACTCACTCCTCTAAACAAGATAACAAGGTTTTATTGAGGGACAAAGTCAATAAAGCAAAAGCAACAGTGCTGGGCGCATGACCGTAACCAGAGACACAGGTGATTAGTATTTGTTACAGGTTTATATACTTTCACTATTACATTAGTTACATACATATTCATAATTCCTGCATATAGGTGGGGAATATTATAAGTAGCTCCAAGAACTTGTTATCATAAGCCTCCTTCTCTTGGCATCTGCACACTGCTCTGCGGTGGTTGTGGGCAGGGGTCTTGAGGATGAAGTAAGCAGTCTTCCTCTTGTGAGTAGGGGTCTTCAAGATGAAGTAAGCAGTCTTCCTCACAATGTACTTTTCACCTTTGGCACAGTTGGACGCCCCAGTAATCACACAACTAGCTGAAACCAGCTATATCTATAATTTTGATAACTAGCAAAGATTTAAAACAGTGTGACCTTCCTGCAAAATTTATTGCAGGGTGGGCAGACAAGGAGTATCCCAAGCTAGCAGATGTTTGGGAGGCTCTGTCTCTAAACTAACTGATAAGTAGAGGGATGGTGTGAAATAACTCATTCATGTTTAGTGGGGCCACTAAATCCTGTTATCTCACCACAGACTTACAACACAAACACTGTTCTTTAAAACTAAAGATACTTTAGAAGACTAGTGTGAAACAATTAACTCATGTTTAGTGGGGCCACTACATTCCACAGACTTACAACATAAACATTATTCTCTTTCTACAACCTGTGAAGCTAAGAAATACTTTAACTCTATGTTTTCCAGGCACTAGCTTTTCTTATATCAAGCTGCCCTCCTTCTTTCTTTTACCTTTACAAATTCTTTTGCTATGTGACTCCGTTTTGCTCAAGAGTTCTGACCCTTTTTAACTTGTTGTCTAATCTTGTCTCTTTAGCGAGCTTTGTTTCTGTTATTGTAAATTCGTACAATTATATCCCCATCACCACACATATGACTTGCAAAATCCGATACATTCATATTTTTATCACACTGCCAAGAGTCAGCGGCACAGCCCCCTGCGGCTACTGGGCAACGTGCTGCACCCCTCAGGGCACAACGGGAACTTTGGTTGCTGCTCACCAGAGACCCCTGGCACCTGCTGGAACCTTCCAGAACAGCTCTCCGTGCTGGCAGGGAATGAGTCTGGGTCTGTGGGAGGGGTCCAAAAGACCCTGATTCTATAAGCAGGCAACTGGCTGTGAGCACGTGCTGTGTGTATGTCCATGTTGGGCTGTGATGGTGTCACTGACTGAAAGGACTACAGCTGAAGGGGCTAGAGCTCACTGACTGCAAAGACTTTGTGCATCCACAAGGTGATGATCCTATTGATTGATTTTCTTTCCTTTCTCCTTCTGTGTCAGATCTGTTACAAAAATAAGAGCTTGACAAGACTTTTGTTCCTCTTGACACAGTTTAGGGAAGTTTACAATAATATTAGTTACTGCTTTGTTTTTCAACCTCTGGAGGGGTTTCCCCTGTGAATGGAGCAGAGTGTGGTAAAAGATCAGCTCCACACAGCCACTGAGCAGGATGGGACAAGCCCCAAATGGAGACTCTGGAAATACCAGTGTTTTGCTGACAGAGCCCACGAATGAACTTAATCTCCTATTTCATCCCACCACCTGTAAAAGGACTGTACTGTCAGTTGCATAGTGTCTGAGGCGAATCTGAAAAAACAGCTGAGCATCTGTATCAGTGAGAATGCTATAAATGAAGACTTTCAGTGCTCTGTATGTTTAGAACCATCCTCCCAATTATTGTTGCTATTTTTCAGGGTGTTTTTTAGTCATGATTTCCCCTCTAGCTAATTTTGGACAAAATGAATCCTATGTAGAATTGCAAGTCAAGCTTTTTTCTCTTTTTTACTGAGTGGAGATGCAAAAGAATACGAGGTAGTAATTACATAAGAAAAATCTGAAAAATCAAGTTTTTCCTGTTTGCATTTGTAGCTTAATTATTCTGAACAATAGTTGCATGTGAGTTAATGTTTTACAAGTGTAAGACACTTTTTAATGCTGAGAAAGACTGAATTATGTCACTCTTTTGTTTCCTTAGTGCTAGTAAACATAATTTCTTTGGTCAGGAAAAGAAATTTAAACTCTTCCTGCAACTCTGCCCGTTGCTATGCAGCATATGATGCAGCATGGAAGCAATTTTCAAAGATAAACATAGTTTTTTGTTGAAAACTTAGAAAATTAGTCTTGTCAGCAGTCTCCTATTTTCAGTTACAGAGCCTACCTATGGCTTTCTTTTTTTGGTAGTTTATTGCTCCCCATGACTTGGCAATTTTAATTAAAAAAAAAAAAAGAAAAATTATAATTTCAAGTCACAAATCTTAAGTTGTTTATGTAAATAATGAATGTTTCATATGATTTATATCCAAACTGTATGAAATTAACTTTATTTAATTTAGAAATATTACATTATTTCACATTTACTTCAAAGTCATTTAGAATGCTTTAAATATTAATGAACTTTAGGGATTATTTTTCCTATGAATAGTACAGCTTTAGTCATGGTGTTGTCCAAAACTGACCTACCTGACTATTTTGTGAGATGATTCAGTTATTGTATATGTGTAATAGAAAAACTTACCAGCTGTTATTTAATAATTATGCATAACTGTGCATGCATATTTGGTTAAGTACCCTTCTGTCTCCCCTGCTGTGTGTAAGAGGAGATATATTTGTACTTAACCTTTTGCTGATTGTAGGTAGGTTTTCAGAACCATGATGTCTGGTGAGCCATTGTCTAATGGGAAAGCAGAGTTTCAATGGCATTTCAAATTGTGTTTGATTCAGCTGGAGCAGTGCTTGGTATATTGCAGGGTTTAACAGCAAATCCAATATTTGGTTTTGTGAAGGAGTGCTGTGTCATATCAGCCTGGGAGGGTTTATTTCTTTTCACTTGTGCATTTACGCTTTTTTAGGAGTGGGATAGGTAAGATAAAACTTTTTTATAACATGCAAACTATTGGTGGTGTAAAGATGGTTTCTTTGGATTATGGCATAATTTTCAGCTACTGCTGTGCAAATGAACAGTAAACCCACTAAGAATACCAAGGCTTCTGTTCAGTGAGCACAGCTCAAAATTCGCTCTCTGTCATATAAAGCCATTGGCTCAATGTTTTTGAGGAATGTGTTTTAAGGGGAAATGTGGGGATGGATAGGAAACTGCGTTATGAGTTCTGTGTGGAGCTTAGCCTGTTTCTGCCATCTTTGGACTTGTAGGGTGTAAGTAGAAAGTGCAGACAAGGAGCACTCAACCAATTCAGTGCTGAAGGCTTCCTAGCTGTACTGCAGACCTTGTGCTATATTAAGGCTTTATTTTAGCCAATTTACTAAAATGACAGTAAAGCTTTTGGTAAAACACTTCAATTTCTGATTTAGGTTGATGCAGAGCTCCACAGTGGAAGAACTGTGATGGAATCCTGCTAAGACAGATGCTGAGTACTTCAGTAGGTGTCCAGTTATTTTACTTCAGATATTTATTTTTTTTCCAAGCACTGAAAATGTTCTTTCTGTAAGTACTGCATTTTCTGAGCTTGTTAGTCCCTGGCTGTTGCCTACACAGAGAGGGATCAACAATTTGTCAACAAATTCCCAATCAACAATTTCCTAAATTCCCTTAGGAATGTAAGTAAAATACAGACTCTTTTTGTTGAGGTGCAAAAGGGGGATGGAGTGGAGGGACGTACCTTATATTTATTCATGTAATAACTTACTGGTTAGGACAGGTTACCAGGAAGTTGAGAGTATTGGTTCAATTCATATTTTACAATCAATTTGGTTTACTTCCCATATGTTGTTTCCTGTCTCTGAGCTGAATGTAATTGCTGTCAGGTGGTAGATTAATCAGGAAGACACACATAAGCTTGTTTTGGTGATGTGTACTGAAGGTAGGAGGGGGAGGTAAGATAGGAAAGAAACCAAAAAGAAGACACAACAGTGCAACAGTGAAAGTGGTGGAAAGCATTCCTCACCATGAGAAATGTCATGTTCAAGTTAAAGCTCTTGCTTCAGATGGAGGGGGAGTATATGTGCCTGGATATCATTTGTTTGAAGGATGGATTTGAATCCAGACTGTTTACCATCTCATTAAGCCTATAAATCTCTCTTATGACAACTTCTGACTAAATTTTAAAGCATCTTTCTAGAACAGCCAAAATTATTCCAGAGGAAAAACTTAAGACTCTCTTTGGAGGCAACAAGATTCTGAAGATTGGAGTGTTTTAGGACTTGTAGAATCATACAATGGTTTGGGTTGGACAGGACCTTAAATTAGTTACAATCCTCCTGCTATGGGTGTGAACACCTTCTACTAAACCAGGTTGCTTGCATCTGTTCGCTTCATGCCTTATTAGAAATCTGAAAGTAGCATCCCCATTTATTTATTTTAGTTTTGTTGTTGGACTGTTGTTCTGAGAAATTTAGCTTTCTTCATGCACCAAGAAGAGAATCAAAATTAACAAATTTATTTCTTGATACTTATTTATTAATTGTGCTCTCATTGGTATAAAAGGTCGATCTGCTGGAATTTTCAGTGAGGTGGTTTAAGTAGGCAGTGTCTGGGGGCTGTTGTCCAAAGCTCTGAGGCACATCATCAAAGTGAGTGTTAAAATGTATATAGGGGCTTCTAACATGGGACATCACAGGAACTCAAGAGAAGCCGCAAACACATGAGGTATTCTGGAAGCTACAGGGATTGTAAAAATTAGTAAGAAGTTCTGAGCTCAATTACCTTGTCTGGGGGGATTTAACTCCCACTAGGAGTGGAGGGGTAGAATAAGGAACAGTTAGTGAATAATCGTTACATGTGTCTACGATGTGTGTTGAAATGTTAAATGGTTACAGTGCTGAAATGTTATTGTTGAAAAGGACTTAGAATAGCTGCAGTGCTTTTGTTATCCAAGCTTACTTTCATGCTGCTTACTGCAGTCTACTCATTCAAGCAGTGAAAGCTGTTTTAGGGCTACGGTTACTACTTCATACATACATATATTTTTCTGTGAAAGACCATGGGGGGGTGGGTTTAACCTTTAGTAGCAGAAATGGTTTTTGTTGTAATATAAGGATAGAAATGGCAATGGATGATACACTAGAAATACTTCTAGAGAAGGGCAGGTTGGTTTAATCCAGAATCATCATTGCAATTAGATGTGACCTGAACTTCCTATTACAAATCACATAAATTCTGAGATGGCTGATGCATAGATAGCAAGAAAGTGTCCACTGAATGCAGTTCTTCTCTTGCCATGCTAAAGTGATGGCATGTTATGCTTGCTGCTTGACCTTTCAGCTGCTCTTCTCTGTTAAGAGTACTCACTAGCACAGCAGTTCATGACCATAGAATATGTGAGAAGCTGGTTATACTATCAGTATCTTGGCTTCATGGGTCTCATACAGCAAGCATACATTTTTTTTAATACCGGCTTTAATAACTTACCACAATGTATTCTGTGAATTAGCTTGTTTGTTTTCCAAGTGTGCAAGAATGACCCTGTACAGACAGTCTGAAATACTAATGTTCATAAAAACTTACATATTAAACAACTGTGAGTAGCTTTTCTTTCTTGACAAAGAGAAGTGGTATGGGTTTTTTTGTTTGGTTTTTCTGTGTTTTTTTTTTGTTTGTTTGTTTGTTTTTTCCAAGTAGAATGTTGGTGGCACTTTTTTGTTCATAGGACTCTGTAACGTAGAAATCTGTATGATAGTCATAAAAATGACACAGAATTTTTTTGTGTTGTAAATTTCCTTAATTTTGTGACCTTGCAATGTGACAATGTAGTAATGGAAGTCTGTGGTAATAAGCGTGTGCCATTGTGCAACAGAAACGATGCTTCAGCTCTGCAGTAGAATTTAAAATGGGAGAATGATGGGATGGGAACAATCCTGCGGTTTCCGTGGCAACTGGGTAGTGTCGGGCTGTGCGTGCTAGGGAAGGCAGTGGGTAGTGGGCACTTCAGTCTGTGCCCGTATTTATTAAGACTGTTAGGACAGCAGTTTCTGTCTACTGCATTGTGATTTATGCCTAATTTAAAGTTCAGTCTTTCACAGTGCCAGCTGCTTTCAACTCCCATTCCGTCTAGCGGAAACAGAGATAATTGGCAATGGTTAACAATGTGTCCTCACACCAGCAGCCTCGAGTGCATCCATTATTCTGTGAGGATGCATGATGCATACAGGGGGAGGCAAAGAAAATCAGCTGTTCTACTGAGGCTGTGGTGGCTTTCTGTATTGTTTGTGCCTTGAGTTTCACTTGTTAGTTGGGGTTAGTTGGGGTTTCACTTGTTGTATTTGGGGTTGGGTCTTTTGTCATTGTTGCTTTTTTTTTTTACTTTTATTCCTAACAATGGGGTTGTTTCATAAATAATTTCGAATGCTTCAGGAAGAACCACAGTTAAAATCTCTGTGGTTAAGCCAACATACTCACAACCTGTTCTCTGTAGTTTTAATATAATGAGCTTCAGAAACAATGTAAGACTTCTTGGATGATCAAAAGTTCCGCAGGTTTGTGTTTAGTTATTAGCAGAGCATGGAGTTCCCCTCTGTGTAGAGTATCCTTGCTTCCTGTGGTGAGACATTTTTACTTATAATTAACTGATTTTTCAGAATTCCAGTCCATCATCTACTTACTAATATAAAATTCTAAATAAAGATATACTGGGTTAGGAAAGGAATCTATAATGAGATCCAGCTACATCACAATTTCTGTTGACACATACTCAGAATTTATGCTCATTGTCTTAATAGAAGTAGCTATTATGTTTGCATCTGTTTATTTGATCCAGAAGATTACTGGAGCTATGCAACTGAGCTTCGGAGACTAACTGTATTTTCTGTGCCACCATGTCTCAGTATTTTGTGTATATGGTTTTTAAAGCAGGGCTGGCTGGTGTCCTTCCTGCTAGCTTGGAATGTGAGCAGAGCACAACAACAACAAAAATTGCTGAAAGCATCTGAGAAGATGGCTCTGGAGCCTTCCCTGAAGGATCTAAAAGGGCTGCTTGACTTAGATGACTACCAAGAAAAAATGCTTACTCAGTGGTCACTCAAACTTTCACTTTCTACAATAGGAAAAGTCTGGAGCCTCTTTTGGTTCTTTGTGCCATTTCTCTGTCTCTAATTCTATTCTTAAGCTGTTAATGTAACTATTTTTAAAACTATATACATAAAAAAGTGGGGTTTTTTTGTGGTTCTTATCGTCATTACAGCATTATTAACTGTCCAATGAAAGCTACATATTTTGAGGTTTAAGGAGGTAAAAGCAAGACATAGAAAGACTGACCTTTGCTTTGGGGTCAGTGGGCTTTGAACTTGACCCCTATTGTCAGTCATTTTGCACTGAATCTAGAGTAGCCTTACTTTTCCGTAAAGCCTATCCTATATTCTTGAGTGACTTAATTAATATGTGTTCATCTTTTCAAATAGGCATTATGGAGTGGTGAAGTTGCTGAGTATGAGAAGTCAGCAAATGAAGCAAGTGGGTGGCAGTATGCCAAAGCTGATTTTCAGAAGGTTCATTTATTCAGGAAATGTACTAGAGAAAAAAAAAAAAAGATCACACTTACAGTGGATTTCTTATGGGTCTAATAGAATTCTCATGATAGTAATTTCTCTGTTTCCGTGTGCTTTGAACCAGTTTCCCATCTCCCATAACTGCTGTATATTATGTGTGTGTGTGTGTGTCCCCTTTAATTTTATTTCATTATCAATGTGTCTTAACCCATTTGGAGTTATCTGCTTGCTTACATGTTTTGGTCATTTGTTTTTCTGCTGGAGTAGCCTGTATTTTTAGCAATCTTTGAATATCTTGTAGTAAGTTTAATGCATTTGTTTGAATTGTATTAAAGTAGGACAAAAAAACTCCATAGGTCTAAATCAGTTATCATTGCTTCATAAGTCTTGATTCTGCATGTACAGAGTGACACAAAAACCTTCTACTTTGTCAAAACCGGATGTGCAGATTTTAAATGTAGGCCAAGATTCTCCCTCAGTACATTCAGTGCTGATGCTGAATCAACAAAGTATTAACATTTTATAGTTCATTAGAATAGTATTGCCTGTTTACTTCTCTAGAAAAAAGAATTTACTTTCCCCTTTATGTAGTTTCCATATGAATATATCAAGTGAAAAGTAGCCCGTATGTTATCTTGAGACACCCCCTAGAACAAAAATGTCTTTATGTTTTAATTCGATACGAGATTTTTATTGCCAGCACCTTAACAGGCATTTTTCAGTCAAGAAAACAAGAGTGAAATGGACATGGGGACTGAATTCTCTTTTGGTTTTGCTGGCAATGATGTTCAGCGCTGGAGTAAGAGGACTTTGGTTATATGGAGTTGGTAGGGTTAGTTGGTTTTCATTGCCGTTCTTGCACCATTCTTGGTTATTTTGGTCATTCGTTAGTAAACCTGTCTCAAAGAGGAAGCAAAAATGATCTCATGGTGTCAGAATGCAAAAGAATAATTTTACCTTGTTCCTAGAAGTTTAGTACTAGTGTAATATGCAAGGATTGTTATCCTAGAGGGCGATGCTCTGGTTTATGTTGTTGATTTGTTTGGGGTTTTTCTTTCTGTTCTTTTTTTCATTGGTTGTTTTGTTGTGGATTGGTGGTTTTTGGTTTGTTTTTGTTTTTTGGGGGGTTGGGAGGAGTTTGTTTGTTTTCTTTGTAAGACCTTGAAGTCCATCAGTGAGAAGAAAATAAGGTTTTAGTTATGGGGTGCTATTCCTGCATTCTGTTAGGACTCTACGTTCTACAATGACAACAATGAGCTCAAGCTGTTCAGCTGTCAGAAAGATGCCTACCACAGCTTCTCCATTCCTTTTATTGAAGGACTTGCTGTATTTCATACTAACTCTACTCTCAGAAATAGCTGCTGCCTCTGCCTTTAATTTGAACAAACTAGGACACTTTCCTGAGTCTACTTTTTTATGTCATACAATTTCATTTCTGCATGCCTAGTGTTTGTATAAAGCACTGTAACCAGAACTGGTAGTTCTTGCTAGCTTTTGAATAACAGTTTTAGTGGTTCACATGGCTGTCAGAGGAAAGTACATGAGAATCAAGGCTTATGGGAGTTACTCCAGCTTTTGCTGTAAGTAAAACACATTGCCTTTGTTTCCAGTAAGAATGAATCACAATGGAATAGAACTTGGTTTGGTAAAGAAGTGGTTTCTAGTTAGGATTTTTATTTTTTATTTTTAATTCTCTTTTGAAATATTCAGAGTCCCTGACTCTGGGTTTTCTGTTACAGAGCAAGAGAGGTCATTGTGAAGTACACCTGGTTACTGATTCATCATGTCTGCTCTTATCCTACTACTATTTTTGTAGTTAGGTACTTCTAATTATACATTCAGAATAACTGACACTTTTGAAACTATGTAAAGAGAGAGCTTATCTTTCTGAATTCTATCATTGTTTGCATTCAGTTTCTATAGCACTGAAAATTCTTGCTTGATCTAGACTTTTTATTTATTGGATGATCTTATATGGTGAGAATGTGAGACTTTTTTTTAATTCACTTTATGTGTGTGTAGTCACATAATAAAAATTTTGTGTCTTCAATATGATGCTAAATCAGTTCTATTTACTGTATGATCTTTTAGATACCAAGTTGGCATTTTATAAGTAGGCAAATTTTTGATAAGCAGTAATATATTGTGAATACTACCAATGGACATGAAGAGGACATTTTCTGGAGATGACAATGTGATTAGTAGCGCTGGTAATGATTTGGGGGGATTGTTTTGTTATCAGATTCTTCACTTGGAGATACTTCAGTGCACCTTCCCTTTTCTAGATAAATTGAAGTTCAGAATCTTAAAGAGGGTACGTGTACATGTGTGTCCCTGCTGTGTGCATTCTTCTGAGGCACAGATTACCCGCTTATGGTAATCCAGCTAGGACAGTATTTTATTGTGGCATTTGGTTACAGAGTTACAGAGCTTGTTTGGCTGAAAATTTGGCAGCCCTAGAAGTTGTTGCATTACAGCCAAGCATACCTTTTGGTAAAGATGCATGGGAAAAATAAAGAAATGACAGTATGTTTTGTTTGTACAATGATTGTATGATATGGAATAATGACAGATTTTTATTTGTGTCAAAGTAATTGAAATTTCCCAAAATTCTGGATTTGGTAAATTTCTTTTGCCAAACTTCCGCTTTTCATCAGAAACACCTTTTTGAGTGTAATAATTTCATAAGTTTCAGTTTTGACAGTTGACTTTCAGTTTTTCATGAGCTAAATAAATAACACTGGCACTTCTAAAGTTTGAAAAAAATAGGGGAAGGATTCTAGCAAAGCTGTCCTTTATTTGGAAAATGGTAGGTAGGAGCCCCAGTTGGTCTGTGAGGTAATCAGGAGCCTCATCCTTTGTGAAGGGTGTTGCTCCAGGACAGTGGGCCAATTGATCCTTCTCCCCAAGCCATGGAAGGAGCCACATCAGGGTCTTGTGGTCACTCTGACTGTTCTTGTGATTCCTCAGCCTGTTGCTGTTCCTCTGTGCTCCTTTGTGCTTACAGAAATTAGCCTTTAATGAAGCAACCTAACAAAGCCTTCTGCAGTTAAAGAAATAACCATGTTGAGTCTGAAAACGTAATTGCTCGTGACTTCAGTCTGGAGAGGATGGTATTCACTATAACACGAGTATCTCTTTCTGACACTTATTCCTTCAAGATACAATGCATACATGATTCTAAATCAATGGGGTTTTGATGTAGAAAGTGTATATACACACCTGAAACAGAAGTGTTTCAGAGTTTTGGGTTGTTGAGGGTTCCTTTGTGAAGTGGCATCAGTGTGATGACAAATACAAGAGAAGGTGGAACACAGCGTTATTTCATATTTCTTGCAAGCACAACAGATGTGTATTTATGCTAAGCTGTTTGCTATCAAGTCTGTGAAGCTCACTTCAGATGTATTTGCATCACTGTAAATACATCTTTGAGACACTTCTTTTAAAGTGTTTGAGTTTCGAGAATGGGAAACACTTTAAAACCAAACAAAAAAAAAAGGTCTTGTAAGGTCTAAAAGCACTAACATTTCATTTTTAACATAAATTTTAAGAATTATGTGCAAATGTGTCCGCTACCAATAGACACAGGAATCGAGCACTAAAATCCAGCTTGTTAGTTTAACTACCCTGAAGCTGTTACCCACGTAGTGAAGTCCAACTTCACTACAGACAATATTATATGAAATAGCAAGATTACTTACACGCATTTTATATGACATCAGACTACCAAAATGGGCCATCTTGATAAACTGCAAAGTCTTATTGATTCTGTGATAAAGCAACTACAAGTGTTGAATAGCAATGCCAGTCGTGTACTGAGCAGTTTACTCAGTGTAAAAGTCATAGAGTAATATTCCAGTTTACTTTCTAGTAATTACCTACGGACTTTTAAATTATTCCCTAGCTTTTGATGTTCATTAGTCACTGGAAATGAAAATGGCAAGGAAACCAAGAGTGCATAATTTGGAACATTTTAAATGTTTATGGATTTCTTAGTATTATTAGAAAATATGAGGGGTGCTGTTCTTTCACATCAATAGAGATGCATATTAATTATTATAATAATTGCCTTCTCAAGCACAGTGGTTTAACACTTTGGAAGTGATGCTGAGGCTACTGGTTTCTCACATCTTTATTAGTAAGTAGTGAAAACTGCAGGTTAAAAAATCTTAAGCACTGTTTTCTTATTAAGCTTCTCTTGGCACAGTTAATTACCAATGTAATGGAGTTAATCTATTGATATTTAGTAATATTGGTTTAAGATTTTCACTGTCCCTGAACGTATGAACTAACAGAAGTATGTAAAACGGTTTTGTCAAAAGTCCTTTCTGTATTAAACTGAAATTTTATAAATAAATGTTGGCTCTCACTCAGCTTGAGTAAACTTATTATGATGTCCTTGGCTTGACATATCAATCTGCAGAAATGCATTAAAATGCAAATTCATGTATTTCAGACCTTGAGCTGTTGTTTCATTCCATCCCTAAAAAAAAAAATCTTAATAGTCTCCAGGGTATTAAAAACAACACTCAGTTATCTTAAGAAAAATCAGATGGAGCTTTTATTATTTTTCTAATCTTTAAATTAGTGGTGCATTTAAAACAGTTTATTTAATGCAGTATATTCTGCATTAATAATTAGGTAAAGATAATGGAAAATGTATAATGGTTGGTTTAAATTCATTTTTTTACTAGGACAGGTTTGTGTGGTTTTTTGTTTTTGTTGTTTTTTGGTTTTTTTTTTAAATGTGCACTTTTAAAATAATATGCACTTTCCTGCAAATGAACTGACATAAAAAAGGTGAATTTGTTAGGGGAGGATATGCTGTTAATGATGTTTCTCTTGCATTTAAGAAGAGAAGTAAATCTGAAAGACTGTAGATCATGTGGGTTCTAGAGTTGTCCTTCATAATAAAATGTTTGTATTTGAGTTCTCACAGGCTTGGTACTACATATTTGTTTTATAGAAGCAAACAAAAAGAGAACATCCAAAGAGAGAAGAAGTCACAGCTCTTGCAAAGTCATCAATTTGGTTAAGTCTGGAAAAGGCTAGGGAGAAGCATGATCCAGAAAAGAGAATGGTGTGGTGGTTGTCCTTAGGGTTGACAAGTGGTGAGCAGCTTGCTTCAAAACAAATAATTTCAGTTAATTGTATATATCTTTAAGTTGTAAGTTAAACTGAGTATGTTAGAGTAGGCAGTTTAGTGAGACATAGACAAAATTACTAGAGTGGAGACAGAACAGTTTGGAAAGCAGCTGTGAAAATAAATGTCATAAAGCTGATGACAGGACTTCACCTTGAATATCATGTTTGTCATAACCCATTTGTACATATGAGTACACTTAGCAGAGGTAAGTCGTAAGATACGGGAAAGATCATTGTGTGAAAGAATACCATTCATGCACTCACTTATTCTGCTTAGCTTGGAAAGAAGGAAAGAGTCCAAAGTGTATTTCCAGCTTTGCATAATTCCTCATGGAGTTCTGTGGTATTGATATTATTGAGATGGAGATTTAGGAAAGGAGTATGTGAAGACAGAATTCAGCATCTGCATGTGTTGGCCACATTGGTTTGATTTCAGCCAATCTTTGAAATTAAGCAGGTTTTGATCTGCCTGGCAGAATCCTGGGAGACCATCTGGAAATCCCAGGAAACGGGCAAACAAGCCAAGGTATCATAATACAGACGCAAACACTGAAACCAAAGTGAATGAAAGGGTCCATCTGGCTCTGCTGTCACTGATGAGCTGACAGGAATGTTAGAGGGAGTACACTGCTTAAAATGTAAGATAGAGGGTGTGGCCTGCAGAGGTACGCAGTGAACAGAAACCTGCTGTGGTTAAGTGGAGAGCCCCCAAAGTCTGGGAATTGACCATGCGTTAATTATCAGGTGCTTTTATGCAGTCTTTAAGCTTTACCATGAAAGCATAAAAATGGGGGAAAAGGAAGGCATGCTGGAATAGTTCTTTTTTGGGATATTCACTGCATGTATGATTAATTATAAAGCTTACTTGAACTTGGTTCCTGGAGTTTTAATCTGTAAGAGGAAGAATATAATACTGTGAATTGTAATCTTGGATCCTGCATTGTATACCTTTCAGATACAAATCCCAAAAGAACCCCGTGATTTGTTATACATTGTGATTAAGTAATAAAAAATTGCATCCAAAATAACATGTGAATTGCTATAATGCATCAGAAAAAACCCAACAAAACATGACACCTACAAAATTTAATATTAGATGAACATTCAGGTATATGATTCACTCAGGGGGAAATTAGCCATCTCCAACTTGATCTGTTTTACTCATCTGACCAATTTATGCATTTCACATGTAAACCAAGATGAGTAAAAGACCTGTAGTGCTGTTAAAATAAAGAGTTCAGATGTTTGAGATATTCTCTGTTACACTCACTTAGGTTATTCTTATTTTTAAGATACAGCCTTTTTTAAGACAGAAATGTGGCTAAGGTTTTTGGTGTTTTACCTTAAACTCTGGATTACATTCCGAGTTTTATGACTAAGCATTCATGTTGTGATAGCATTTATTTATTTTCAGTGACCAACATTTAGTGCTCTAGGTATTCCTCATTTAAGGTTGGTTTTGGTTTTTTCTTCTGGGCAAGTCAGTATACCAGCTCTGTCTCTCAACACATTCATGCTTCTGCTAGAACAGTTTTCATCGGCATTCTGAAATAAATGTTCTACGCAAAGCTTTTAAGCAAAACCACTGTAATTTAGTTTGCTTAATGTCAGACATGAGTCCATACTACAACAGAAGTGCTCTAAATGTCAAAACAAATCAATTTTGCAAATGTCAGACCGACATTAATGAAAGCTCAGCTCTTTCACTAGGGATACTCTCCTAATTTATAATAAATAGTACAGCATCTTATGCCATGGCCATTTGTAATAGAAGAGATACATGCAGTTGCCACCTTTGTTATGTATTTGGTTTCATAATTCAGGTATATCCTTTACAAGCCTCATTTATAATGACAGAATGTTCCAATCACAGAATAGTGTAGGTGGCAAGGGACTGGGAAGGGCACCTCAGAAGGTCAACTAGTTTACTCAAAGCAGGAGCCCCTCCAAAGTTTGGTCAGGTAGCCCAGGGCTTGTTCAGTCAAATTTTCACTGTCACCACTGATGGAGATTCTACGGTCATCCTGGCCAAGCTGTTTCAGTGTCTAGTAGCAATGAAGAAAATAAACCAACCAACTTCAACCCTGAGAAAACATCTTTGAGAAGAGTTTAGTTCAAGTCTTGTTTATAGACTACCTTCAGGCAGCAGCAGAGTGCAGTTAGATCCTTAGATAGACTTCTTTTCTTGAGGCAAAACAGAGCTTCTTCAGCCTCTCCTTTTATTTCATGTGTTCCAGCTCTTTCACCGTCTTAGTAGCTCGTCATTTGATACTTTAATTTTACTTTTTTTTAATCTTCTTTGCAGTGGAGGACCCCAAATTGGGCATAATGTACCTAGTATTCCACATGCATCTTCATGTGTTTCAAGTACAGAAGAAACACTGCCCTTTACTGCTGACTGCTTTTTGTAATGCAGCCCAGCAAGTGGGTAGTCATCATTGCTGCTGGGTGACCTATGTTGAATTCATGGTCTACTGGAGCTCCCAATAGTTTCCTACAGGGTTACTACTTATCCTGTTGTTCATATTGCTGTGGTTTTGGCTGTTTTCATGTTTTGGTTTGGTTTTATCCTAGGTGCAGAACTTGACTTTTATTTTTTATTTTTAGTTTTTTTTTATATAGCAAGAGGCTTTTGTCTGCCCCTTCCTTCTGTTTGTTGAGGTCCCTCTGAACCTTACCCTGCAACACAGGGACCACTTCCCCACATTTTGTGTCAGTAGCAAACTTGCGAAGAGTCCATTCTGTCCTCTTGTCCAGGTTTTAATAAAGAAGTTAGAGAACTTTGGCTTTAGTATCAGTCTCTGAGGAAGGTCACTAGTAATTAGCTGTCATTTGAACTTTCTCTGGTCATTATTCTTTGAGCTCTGCGATCTAGCTAGTTTTCTACCCAACCTTCCCTATGGTCTGTTTCTCCCCATACTGAGTACCAAGGTTCTATAGAAGATGGTATTGCAGACCTCGCTAGACTTAATGGTACACAACATCCAGTGCTCTCCCCTTGTCTGCAGTGATTTTAAATAAAACAAGCAGTCAAGCTAGACAAGAGTGATTCGCCTTGTAAGTTTGTGTGGCTGTTCACAGCCACATTCTTGTTTAAGTGCCTAAAAATGACTTCCCATAAATGGCCTTGCTCCATAAACTTCACAAGGACTGAGCTGAGCTAGCCTGTAGTTCCCTGGACCTCCTACTTCTTTTCTCTTCTGCCTTGCTCCCTCCCCGTAGTGCTGTGTGACTCAGTAAACCGAATGCAGCTTAACTACCATAGCCGCTGTTTTGAATATCTGTGGCCCATCCTTTGAAAAGATTGTATTTGAAGAACTTCGAGGTAGTGAAGCAAGTTTCAGTTCATCAACAAAGCACGAATTCTGCAAAATGGAAGGAAGAAAAAAATCTTGATGATTGCTATTGAATTTTGTGAAGTATACAAAACTAATGCATGTTATTTGGTAGGGGATAGCCATTTTATCTATAAATGAATGATGATTCTACTCGTCACAGGCACTAGGCACTGTCTACATGCATTCCCGCTTGGCCCATTGTCTTGATACTGCATGAAAGGTAATTATGTAGAGAAAGTATTCTGTGGATACAGATGATATTTGTACCATTTGGAGACCTCAGTAAAATTGTTATATTTCCTTCACCTAAACACTTACTAAATTCTCATCAAAACAACAACAGAAAGATGCCTGATAGGTATAGGTATTCTGTTAGGTGATTACACTGTCATATATTTAATGTTGTGAATAGCTCACTAGTCTTACAGCCACCGTATAAAAAAAACAACAGTTTTCAGAGAAGTTTGTAGAAGAATGCCTCGTGATGGTTTTCTAGAAATCATGAGCAACTTGTAATTGCTGTATTCCCAGATTGGGTGGCTACATCTAAATGGCTACTCAGAGACTGGGGAGTACTTCCAGTTGCTGACTTTGTCTTAGCATGTTGGGAGAAGAGCTAGCAAGCACTCGCCTCTTCTTCCAGTTCCTCAGCACCTTCCTTTGCATGGATTATGAGCATGAGGACTTGAGGGGCACTCTGGAAGGCAAAGGCTTCTCTCAGAGTCTTTGGGTCATGTAAATTCTAATGCATGCTATGTTGTACTTTTTGCAAGTTGTCACTGGTATTAAGATCTAATCCAAAGGCTTCATAAATGGAAGTAAGCTTTTTCAGGGAATGGCCATGTCTACGTTTCATACCAATCTGCAAAGGAGAGGGAGCCACAGGAAGCAGGACTCTCGCAATTTTGACTGTTTTGGCTGAAGTTATGGTGTGAACCTTTATATGCTTAGTTGGCTGAAGTAATTTCAAAGGAATCATGATGCATAAATGCAAAGCTGAAGAGGATAACAACAGCTGAAAATAACTTGGATGGGACTCTTAGTTCATTTAGGTTTAATAAACCCTGTAATAGTAAATGCATCGACCTAGTAAGAAAGATCCAGTATGTCTTTTATTTCCACTTCAGCCTAGTGTCAAATATTTGAATATAAACATTGGACAGGAAGGAAATCACAAGTTTTAGCTGAACAACATAGTTAAGAGGGAACAATGGAAATGGCACAGCTTTTTAAAATAACTAGGTAAAGAAAACAGCTTTAAGATAGCTAAATGAACAGTGACTTTCATGAATATCGGTACAGAAATGTAACTTTAGTGAGGTCTAAATGTCGATTGTCTGAATTTCTGAGCTAGAAAAGTCAGTGGAGCTGTAAATTACACATCTTAAACTTACTGGTGCTGTCTTCTTTTATCAAGGAAAGCTGTAAGTTCTTACCATTTGAAATGAATGAATTGAGGTGTGAATCAACTGTCACATCTTTTGAAGCATTCACCTAAGGAAATGAAATGAAACTGTCACCTGTACTTCTTTTTTAAGATCTATTTTGCTGTAAATTATTCTATGATATATATCTAGTCATGTCCCATAATGTATTCATAGAGTAATAGTAGATTAAAACTAAGTATATTTTCCTAAATCAAACAAGAACAAATCTCAAAGGAATGATTTACTTACAGCAGATGCTAATAATCAACAATACTTACAGGCCATATGGTCAAGGATTATCTGTCTTCAAGAATCTCCTTAATTTTCCCAGTCTTTAATACAACCTCAAGACAGAAGGAATCGTCCATGTCACTAGTGAAAGAAAACTAATATGTTAACTTTTATTCTGAGCCTGGCTTTGCCACATCTCTTCAGAAAGTGCTCTTTGCTCTTCCTGACACCCTGTTCTTTCTAATAGCAATATTTTCAAATTGAACTATTCATTATTCTAGGGGCTTGTTAGGCAGATCAGCCCTTCACTTTGTAGTGGCTACATAGTTTTTGTAATGCTCTCTACTCTTCATTTTAAAAGTACACTGAAAAACTTCTCGGTCTTAAAACACGTTCCGATTCTGTCTACTCAGTTTTGATCTGTATATTTGGACATCTGTAAATTTAGAAAACACCTTTGATTGTGCAGCCTGTTGTGCTGTTTGCTCAGCTGGTAAGATATGACTTGAACATGGAATCAGGATATGCATGCTTAATCAAAAGAAAAATCAGAATGCAATGTAGTGTTGTCACAATTTTTTTCATCTGAGAAATAGATTATTTGTATCAAGCCAGTTGTTTACTTCAGGATTGAAACCTCTGGATCAGTGCTTCAGTTATATTCCAGGTGCTTCAGTAGTGTACTGCAAAGTGAACAAAGAACAGAGTTGTGCTTTTAAGAGTATTTCTTTTGTTGATTTCAGAATCTGAAACATTAATCTTTACAAATCTCATTTTTAATTCAGTATACAGAGTGATTTCTTTAAGTCACCTCACTTGATGCAAGGCTCAAAGCAGATGGAAAAGTTGAACTTCTTTAAAACTTTTCTGTACTGCCTGGTTGGCTTTCCTTTCTAATGCTGCAAATTGCTAAGCAAAGTTAGGTTTCTTCAACTGTATACTTTCATTTCAGCTTTGTGCAGAGACAGCACTTCTGATTAATTACAGAAGAGCGTAATGTGCTTAAGTTTGTGTCAAGAAGCAGGACAGTTACTACTGGCTTGTGATATGTCCTGTTGAGAATGCTTGTTAAGATGGGCAGTCACTGTTATTATAAAGGATTTGTCTAGGAAAGGCCAACTAGGGAAATCTCACATGAAGCACTTGCTGTGGATGATGTCTCAGCCCTCTTGAGAAATGGGTAACCAGGGTGAGAGAAATGCCGCAGAACTACAAATTGTGTTGTTATAATTGTGTGCTATAAATCAGTCTAGAGGAAAAGAACTCCTGAGGTGATACGAAGTTCATTTAGGTCTGTTGGGCTCTGGGCAAGAACAGCTGCAGTCAGTTAATATCAGTCACCTAATAAACATGTGCTGAAAAAACAATTTATTTTTATTTCTGTACAGAATTAGAATTTGGTATGTGTATACTTGATACAGCACAACCAAATGTTCGAAGTCCTATTCCCAAAATGTAGGAGCATTAGCAAAGAATACTTATTAGCTTGAAAAAGATGCATTATCAGGTACCTCGTACTCTCACAAGATGCCTTCAAATGCTGCTTAAGCCAGTACTTTTAAAATACACAACTTAGCCTCCTACAGCTTCAGGACATGTGACTGCAGAAATGTCATAAATTGTGTTATCTCACAATTCATTGTTTTATTGACAGATAAAGTTGTTAAAGAAAACACTCTCTTCCTACAACAGAGTCTGAGATTTCTGATTCTTAGATAAATAATTTAATAATTGAGTGGTGCAGGAATAGGATCATCTTGAGCTGGATGCCTACATGGAGGGACCCAGAATAAAGAAATTCCTGGGTGGTTTATACCCTTAAATTCTATGGACCCGACTATCACATGCTGTTTATATGCCTTGTATGTGCCTTATGGTCCAGTGGTGATTTTGGTCTTGGGTCTCCCCATCCATCATTGGGTTCTTTCCTTGCCTCAAGGTAGGCAGTAAATTTCTTATCTCTCTGGTTGTTGCTTCTTCCTAATCGTTTATCTTCCAGTTTCCATGGGTCTCAAGGCCTTCATTTACACAACGAAGCACAGATTGTAAATTTAAGTTTGGCTTAAATTAAATGGGAGTTAGCTGCTTTTGGCTTATGGCTTACAGCAACTTCAACTTCCCATGCTAAGCAAAACCACTCAGTCAAAAGAGTTAAAGGAATTCAGCTAACTAAACTTAAACAGTGTGTGGCCTGATTTTACCCTTGAGTGTCTCCATTTGGTATACTTCCAGAAATGATAACTGCTTTGTTTCCTTGCAACAAACTTTCCTTACTTTACGCTTTATGCTCAAGCCCTCTACATTTCGTTATAGATAGGCAGTTTGAACAGGAAAAGGAAATTTGCTGAAAAGGTCTATATCTCATTTCAGCGTTGCAAGCAGAAGAGACAGGGCATGTACTTAAACAAATATTACATATTCTAATCCTGATTTTCCTGAATAAACCAATAACTGTAGCTGTGAAATGTGTTGCTGGGTTTTAAAAAACCCAGATCATACCGGACAATAACTTCTATACTTCATGACAGCAGACCCTTTTTCCAGGTGATAAAAGGAAAATTAAAGTTTGTTTCCTTTAGTGTTTAGAGATTCCAGACAATGCATTCTGTATTATGCCAGCTACATAGTAAGTGAATTTTTGTGTCACCTGTTCCATGTCTCAGTACAGATACAGTGGAGAAACAACTGCATGTTGTAATGGTGAGAAGTCATAGTTACTTTATTATCCTCTATACTTGCTGAAAGTGAAGGTAAAAAGGCAATGATGCTACAACAGGAGAAAAAGCATGTGTAGATGTACACAGATGTGGTTGGTTTTGTGTATCAGGATGCTAGAGGCTGAGTGACAAGGAAGTGGATGGAAATGGAGCATGCATTGTCTTCCACTAATTTGTGGTTGATGTGCTTCTCAAGAGGTTGTGCTGCAGTGATTTAACCAGTTGCAAACATACCCTTGACATAAAGGTTGCAAAGGACAAGGTTTTTGGTTTTGTTTGTTTTCTGGTTCTTGGGTTTTTTAGGTTTTTTTTTCTTTGGTGTGTCTTCTTTTTTATTTGTGTGTTGGTTTTTTTTTTTTCTTTTGTTTTGTTTTGGTTTCCCCTTCTTGTCTCCAGTAATAGCTTTGGATTTCTTTCAATGTGACTGTTAGCTGTGAAGATGAATTCTGTGATCTGCGAGAGTAGTGGAACTTCTTTTGGTACAGATTGGGTCCATTTCACTTCTACCCATTGATGCAGCAATTCCAGATTTACCCATGAATCTCGTAATGTTCTCACTGGGGAAAAGGTAACACTGGGACTTGGCCTAGAGCTAAGCATGGAGTTTTTGACAGGCTGACTGCTAGCTGTAGCCTGACTCATTAGCCAGATACTAAATGCATAACCCAGTTGTATTTTCCTACATTGATTTGTAGCTCTCTTCAGTATGTGACTACTCCCTGTTATTTCAGACAAATTATGGGATTTAAATTATCTGTCCGCATAAAATTGATTGATAATCACCTAAAGGATTAAAAATTAGTAAATTGACACTGATAACAGTCCTGTGTATTTCATATACTTGAGTGTCTAGGCAAGAGCAAGATAATACTCTGCCTTCTTACACCACTGTGCAGAAGAATGAACAATCAGATCTATTTTTTTTTCTTTTTAATTACACCTATCCTGGAACTGGTGGTGATTTGTCGTATAAGGAGAGTTTAGTTCAGCAATGGACTGCAGCTTTCATTTGCATGCTTGTGTGTGAAGCAGAAGTACTGTATTATATTCACATAACTGAAATTCTAGTCTTAATGATTTACTCTTTACTGATGCACTTTATTATTGTCGGGGAACTTGGTAATACACCTTTAACCTTACGGTGGTATTTATAGTGCAAGTCTGACTCGCTGGAGGTGACTAACTCAGTCTGTTCTGCTAACATGATGGTATGGGGTTTGTCAGAATACAGAGTTGATAGCTCATCAGGTTAAGAGGCAAGGGCAAGAGACAGGATAAGTAATAAATTAGATACCCAGATGCACAAACCCTAAGGAAGAGAAGGTAACAGAGAAAATAACAAAGGTTGTATCTCTCTGTTCATTGATCAGTGGACTACTGAAGAAACTACTTTGAGCTTTGAAGAAGTTCAACCAGAACTTTGTAATTATTAACGGGAAACAAGATTGGGTTTGGGCCTCATGGAAAAAAAGCAAACTTTTTATGGCATTTTTGAGGGAGCTTGTGGGATTGTGTAAAACCTCAGGCAGTATTCTGAACGGATTGTGTGAATGTGTAAAACTTCTTATGGGATACTTAGGAGAAGAGACAAAGGCAGGAAAAGGTAAGGACAGGTGGATCAGAGAGGAGCAAGCATAGGAGCGCAGAGAAGAGGTGAGATAAAAAGTGCCAGTTGCATGTAAGCAACTGTTCAGTACATTTGTGGGGCCCAGCCCTATGCCTCATTACTGTAGTCTGTCCTGCTTTCTTACTTTTTCCTACTTTCTGTGTGACTTTGTTCTCCATTCTGTGTCTAGTAGAGTTGGGACTCACTAACACATTTCAAGCCAGGCTAGCTGGCAGGCAGGAGGAGGGGAGGGTGACATTTTCAAAGACCCAAGACGTGAGCTGGTGACTGTATAAGGCATGTATCCAGTCAGGGGTATCTGATGATTTTAGCCCTTGTTAATATTCAGTGTATCCATGAATATCAGTGTGCTTGTAAGGTGAAAGTATGCATCCTACTAAATAAGCTTTGGTACAAGTATTGACATTCATCTTGCATTTAAGAATACTTGGAAGAATTAATTTCTAGCCAGGTATTTTTATTCTTGAATACAAATAATGATTTCCTGGAGGATTCTCTGCTTGCAAACACCTTATTTGCAAATGTGTGCTGAGTTTTGTAAAAGTCAAAAGATATGTTTGTAGTTGACCAAAACTGATGATAAAATTTTGTCAGCTTTACCAAACGCTGGAGGAAAATAAATTTATAATTGATGTTTACTATTTAATTCTAAGCCCAAAATATGAATACTTTTATTATTTTTAGGTAAATACAAATTCTGAACATCACCATGTGATGATTCTTAATAAGCCTTTTAATCAGTTTTGCATATATTGTAACTTTTGTTCTGTCTTAAATGTCTAGATTTAACTCTCTGAAAGTTCTTGATAAGAAAACTGCTTTAGAAGTTTCCCTGCTAGTGAATCCCTGGGACCTCTAATGTTAAAAGTACACATCAGAGGCTTATTAATAACACTTGCTTAGTAGACGTTTATGTTATGGTTTTTGTATTTTAATTCTGACTTCACATTCTGTACATGAACAGAGACTTCTCAGTAAATTGTGTCAGAGGTCATCGGTGTTAGTCACTAAAAATCAGCTCTGAGCAGTTGAGTTTGCATGGTGAAAGCCTGGGATCAATGAGGTCCACTCTCAGGGGCTGACTGCAACAGCCTGGTGTTGCGCCACATTGCTGAGAAAGGAGCAGTGCTGGTCCTAAACCCTGGAAAAAGCACTTAGATTGAGCTTTCTGCTTGAGAAATGATAATGACAAGAGTTAGAGAGGAAATCAGATACCATGTTCCTAGGAGGCAAAAGGGAGTTTATGACACATAAACAGTGATAGGAATTTTGCTGACAAGATTCATCTTCCGTTTCAAAGTTCTGTTTGGTTTGGGTTTTTTTTTTTTTTTTTTTTTTTACCTTTGCAGTTGTTAGAGGCTGAAACTGCTACCAGGTTTGGCTTCACCATTCCATTCTGAGTGAGCAATAATTTGATGGTAACACCTGGCTTCTTCCTTTTGTTTCTATGCCTCTTTATACTGTTGGTGTAAGTAGATCTTCTGTGGGTCAGAATTTGAAAATTACCTGGTTTTCTCATGTACAGGTTTATTGCTGATGCCTCAAAAACCAGAAAAAAAACCCTGGTCTGTATATGAAATTATTATACTTAGGGTTTTCTTGCAGAAAATGATTGAAAAAGAATAAAAAAGACTGCTAGGCTTTCTTTTCCCTCCTTCATAACCATCTGCCTATGGTCATATGATGCCATAATTAGATAGACCTGCTGTTTGTGTATAATCATCTGTATCCTGCTGGTGCTGCTGCTTATGCACTGTGGCTGTAACAGCCTTTGTGAATAAATACAATGTGCTGTTTAGCATCGGGATCTGCTGGTTCATTATCATCCAAGTGAGAAAGGCAGCCAGGGTCTGTAAAGTATTGCTTAAAATGCCATTTATTAGAGATAATGCTGTAAAGACAGGATAATATCAATAATTTTACATCTCTTCAGATGCTGTGGTCTGTGCTATGAGCTGGAGGGTTACAGCTCATTAATTATTACAGTTAACAGACTTCTGCTGACTTAGTTCAAGAAGTCTAATAAAAAAGATACAAATTCAGCAGGTTTCCAAAGTTAAATTTTAATTGTATTAATATTATGTTGACAATGTCCGGCTTCCTTATAAGCAATACTAACTTACAAGTAACGTGTAAAGGGGATTCCCTAAGTTACATTTTTTTTTTTTGGCTAGAAGGAAAAAATCAACTTGTTGAATCTACTTAAGCAAAACTTTAGAGTGCTTCAGCATCTGCAAATGAAACAATATCTTCATTATAAGATACAACTATCATCAGCAAAATATGAATAACAGACAGTTATTTTTTGAAGAGTAGGTGTTTGTTTCTTTTGTCTTCTTTTACTTGTTAGTGTTTTATGTGTTGGACAGGAAGAAATTGAAATACTACTTTCTTTCTTTCCAAAACCAAATTTTGAAATTGGTGGCACCATTCTATATGTCAGAGTCCTAGTCTTGTAACAAAAAACCCCAAGTCTGCAAAAGATAAGTAATAATGGAACTTAAATTACTAGAACTGTTTGGTCTTCTTGTGTGAGTATTTAGGAAAAACTGAAAGGATATTGCAGTGTAGTCTGGTTTTTAACCAGCAGTTGCTTAAGTGCCATTACAGTTAGCAAATAATTCTTAATCATGTTTCTGTAGTTAGAAGAGTGGAAATTACAAAAGGCAGCACATCTCCCTTTGTGAATCCAAAATCATAAGGCAGAAAACCTATATGATGTTGCTGGTACTGAATCTAGATGAAATTTCTAGCTTGAACATGGTAAGACTGTAAAAAGTTTTCACGATAATAGAAAAGAACCATTCTTAGGGAAGAAATCTTTAGGGAAGATCCATTGCTAGCGGATTGTAGTAAATACAAGCTCAGGGAATTCAAGGGATAGGCATTCAGCCAACATCCAGTCTGACAGCACATTTAACACCTAAAGTCTAGGAACACTTGAGATTTTGAGCAGAAATAAAGATGATTTCCCATTGGCAATTTATGATAGCGTATTTTCCTTCAGGTAATGCCACAGTATTTTTGAATGGTTCTATTTTATGGACAGGAGGGGAAACAAAATTTAAAAATGAAAGAAAAAGCGTTGTTATTCTTGTCCCCTTCTATTCAAGTATATATCTGGTGTGAATTTAGTACTTGGCATGAAATCCAAGGAGGGTCTGAAAAGTGAATTGTATTTCTACTGTTGAAGTAACAGATTGGTAGACAGTTCTCTGAACTGCCTGCAGGGAGAATTATCTTCTCCCCTGTGTCTTTTTTTCAGCTGATTTTCTTTTACTATGAAAAAGTTAACACTGCACTTCATGTGGAAGACAAATTGTGGCCATTGTCATTATCTCCAAAAGTAAATTTCTTAGTGTTTTGCCAGATTTATGGTTAGTATTAATATCTTCTCGAAGAATGCTCAGTTGAGCTGGTATAAAGCTGTTATAAAGCTGTATCTTCAAATGTATTCCCTGCTCCTCATCTAGGATCTGAAGAGTTGGTAAAAAATGGAAAAGTGGTTGGAGGTGCATGTAAGACCTCCACTCACAAAATACTGCAGTGTGCTCAAGTAGGGCAGTGTAGTCATGATATTACTTCCCCATGGTGAGATTAGAAGGCATACATTGCTGTTGGTTGTTGGATGATGAACTTCCAAAAGTCTGTTTAGTTAGTTGTTTGGGTTTTTTTTAAGGAGAAATTGAGCAAATTTGCCTTTTGTGGGCTAGCAGTTTAGTTTTGATTTGCATATTTTACAAATGAAAAATTATAATGTAATGCAGGCTCTGGAATGCAAACTATGGCAAAGAATCACTTATCCATGTACACGCAAGAGCTCACATCTGAAAGAAATTACTGATGACATTTATTATGGATGTATGAGATTATGGCTATGGCTGTTCCCAGGATCCTCACGTATTTCTGTCTCCAGGGCAATGTTTGCCTCATAAAATTTAGTAGCAGTTGTTGTTACATGAATCTAGCATTTCTTCTAATAAAACAGCAATATGCCTACTCAGACATTTCTGCATGGTGTCAGTTCATAGAAACTGTTTAAAGAAGCAATTTGTTCAGAGCTCGCTTTCTCAGTTGACTGACTTGGCTGGATGGCACATACAACAAATACTAGGTACAATACAGGTTATTCCAGTGCAGATCTGTTCACCTCTCACTATTCCCTTTCCCTCTTTCCTTCTTCTCTCCTCCCCCTTTTCCCTTCCTGTGTATGGGCACTTGTAATATATAATAGCAAAGACTACACAGCAGCTGTCTAAAATAACAGATGCTGCAGGTGTGCATCCCAACAGATTTGGTTGTATAGCAGCTGAATATAAAAAGGAGGCACAGAAAACAGGCTATAAGAGCTGTACAAATGCAGCAATTTGCACCTGAAGGCACACTGAAATGCAATTAATTTCTTCTTTGTTACACTTTCTGATCTTTGTTATACCTTCATTGTTTTGCCCTGAAGGACATCAGATACTTTAAGGACAGATAAACTGCAACAAAAAGTACTGATTACAGAGCGGGCGGGATAAAGAGAAAGGTGATATTCTGCATTGTAAAGATATAATGGTACTGGAGAAATAATATGGCTAAAGAATTCCAAGCTGACACTCTGGGATCCATACTTGCTATTTAGTTACACAAAAGAATGAAAGGTCACATTTATCTAGGAGGGATCCTAAATGCTTAGACAAGTGTCAACTTCTGTCATCTTCCTATTTGCAAGAAAATCCTAACAAGGAATTACCTCTTTCCACTCTCAAAAATTGCAGGAGCACCCAAGGGAGAGATGTGCAAGTCTATCTGATACTGCAACATTACCTGAAAAATTGCCTGAAAAGAAATCTACCTGTGTGCACTCGTGAAAATGAGACAATCACACCATATCTTGAGTGTTTTTTAGTGAGGATATTGAGTCAGTTTCTTACAGTTTAACCTCAGCAGGAATCTTTTAATATTTAAAACTGCCTATACCTTCTGTACTGAAAACCCAAGGAATTAATGGGACTAGGTATCCAGGAATTCCAAAATTCATAAAATTTTAAGTACCTGGTACCTACCCACTATTATCTAGGTTTTAGTTGGTTTCTTAAGAGAAGCCTTCATTCCTGTTTGATAACAGGAACTGAATCTGGGAATGTTTTATGTGTATCTGAAAAAAAGGGATTTTCTAAGTGATTCTGGTTCAGTTCACTGGGAACCAGAGAACAGACTGGGAGACTGGGGAACTGGAGGGTGGTCAAAATGTTAATGGGCTGCCTCTTCGCACTGGTGAAGAAAGGGGAAAGAACATTATTGTTTTGCTAAGTAATTTATGCAGCAACTATTTACAATTCTCCTGAAAATTCTGTGAATTATTTTTTCTAGCATTCTGGCAGTAGAGTTATGTACTCATGAAGAGTGGAAAGGTTAAGCAACTTGGAAGCAAAGTGAGGTTACTGTTTCGTGGTAGTATATTTTAGAGAAGTCAAGTCTCATCTGTTATATTTACATCTAGTTTAACAAAGACAACAGTAATCTTACAATTTAAGGAACTGAGTTTAGTCTCATTTATTTCAAGGAACTATTAACATTCCCAGTGTTAAAAATCTTATATAAATCTATATAAAAAATCTATAAAAGTCCATAAAAAGAAGCTGGAACACAATTTTATTGAGGAGAGTAGACAGCCTAGCAACCAACTTTTTTGAAATCACAAAGGTGTTTATGTGGATATACACCTAGACGCTTCTTTACAGTGCTAAGAAAAAAGTAGAAAATTCTGATTTGATGTTTACATGCTAAAAGTTAGAGTTAAAATAAGTGGAACAGAAGTCTGCTGGGGGAGCAGTTAGACTAAAACAGAAATACTGTTGCTTCCACTTTAATGAGATAGTTGGTCACGCACAGTATTAAAGTATCTCAATTTAAAAACTTGGTGGAAGCTTTCAGGTGAACCAGAAGAGATGTTTTAAAGGCATTCAGTGGCTAAGCCTTTATAGTTGAGTTGAAAAAAAAAAAACCTTCTCAGTATATGTTAGTTTATTTTGCTTCACCATTTAATTCACTTTACAGTGTGTGTAAGTAAACAAAATCGTTAGTCCGCAACCACTCAATTATATGGTAAGAAGCGTAGTTAGTGGCTTCTTCTAAGCTATTAGTAAGAATATTGATTGCTTCTACCTGGATCGGGCCTTTTATATGTAAACCAGAAGCAAAAAAAATAGAAGCAAAAAAATAGACGTCGCATAAAAGGAGGAAAAATATGCTGTTTTCCACTATGATGATTTTATTATTATTACTTTTTTTTTTTTTTTTTTTTTTTTTTTTAACCAAGAAATGCTGTATAGCACAGGAGGGAGAAAACTGCAATGGATCTGAGCCAGAGGCCACTGGAATCATTAAGAGCATTTCTGTTAACCACAGTTGGCTTTCACTGTAACTTAATTGGGCTAATAAATATTTTAAAACAGCTTTCTTGCAAGAGTAACCTTAACCTAACTGTTTATTAAACTTCTAATAAAAGCTTTAATTTAGTTTGTGTGAAAAACTAGCACTGGTCCTGTTTTTAAAGAGCAGGGAGTATTAGCCAGTTCTGTTTCTCCTACTTCATATGAACCCTTTTTCCTTTGAACTGAGTATGTGAGGCAGCTCCCTCTCAGGAGTACCAGAAAAAATTGAATCGTCTTCATGCTCCAGTGTGGCATTGAGGGTGTGTTTTCTTAAATTAAGAAGCTGTAGTAGGAAGAGAGAGGCAAAAAAACCCACCCTGAACAGGTCTGTGGAAGTTCTCCTCAGCTTTTTTGCTGTACCTGGGGAGGATTTCAGATGAAACATAGCTTAGACCTTAGAAACCACAGGATTAATTTCTTAAATATTTGTCAAGTATTTTTGACCAGTGTTGAAATTTACTGGTATATGCTTATGTCATATTATCTACCTTCTGAGAAATGAAGCTAAGACCAAAGTTTTACCTGTTCCCAAAGAGGTGATGAATGTTCTAAAATACAAACAAGCAAATAAAGCACCAAACCAAACTAGCCAACCAAACAAAAACCCCAAACAACCACACTAACAAAATCTGGAATTACAGAAAGGGTGTAGTAAGGTTTCTAGCACAGAGAACCCTGAAAGAAGTTTTGATTCAATATGTTGGGACTCTTGCTGCAAAGGTATGTGTCATCTGAATGCAAAATTAAGTACATTAAAACAACCAACCAACCAACCCTTAAGTCATATATGTCACTACCTTATAAACCTTGGGGTAGTATAATCCTGGAGTAGTACACTTCAGGCTTGTTTTAACATGAGCATCTGAACAGTGTGTATCATTATACTGTGCTGCTAAAACAGCAGTAGAAAGCAGTTCGGTTTTGGTGCAGAAAAGTCGCAGTGGCTCTGGTCTCAGAATGATCACTGATTCTCATCTTAAGTAGTGTCTTGCACCCAAATGTCCTGCTGGATGCACCCTCAAGTAGGGTGAGTTTGGGTGTCAGAAATTGTTGTTTCATGAGCAAAACACTTTCTGAAGTACATGAGATACTGCTTTTCATTCTGTAACAGCTTCCAGTTTTGTGGGGCTGCTTCTTACACAATACAAATAAATTGCTATTGAAGAGTGCTGTGTTTCAGTCTAGCTTTCCTTTCATTTAAGTCAACAAGAACTTGTCACTAGCTTTAAACAATAAATTTGTGTCTGTTTCATGCTTAGCCCTCCTGAGCATATGCTTCATTGTTGAAGGCTAGGCTACTTTATACTAGGTGTATCTCATGGTGCCTTTCTACCAGTACCTCTGTATTACTTTAAATTTGTTTTTTTCAGAATGATGTTGAATCATTGTCAAATACGATTTGTCAGAGTGACACCCTTAGCAGTATTAGTGAAAATACTTTTATATTATAGAATCACAGCTGAAGAGAGTGCAATTACATCCAAGTCATTTTACATAAAAGATAAAGTGTCTCTGACATGCTTGATGGAGGTTAGCAACCCTTTCAGAGCTAATCAAATGTTGCAGTTATTTTCATTCTTGATGTAATTTCCTTTGCTTCTAATTGGAGGGGAAACAAATGTTTAGACATAGGTAATACAATTACATTGGCTGCAGGTAAAATACTTGCCATTGTTCCATGCTTGAAGGCTCACACTGCGTATGCTCCATGAAAGTATGTACATGTGTCTAACCTGTGTGCCAGCAAGGATGAAGGGAATGAAGATTTGGGGTTTCTCAGGGAACTGTGACTCTGTTATGGCCTTTTCAAGTTGGTGAGAAGAGTGAAATGAGATTAACAGTGGCTACAGTTCACTGATACTTTCGCTAGTCTTTGCGATGCATCTATTTAATATATAGAGAAAACATGACTTACTGTTTAGCATGTTACCGGATCTTTGAAAGTTATTTCTCTGTTCTGCCTGCATGCAGCCTATAGGAAATTGTATAAACCACATTTTCGAACTGTAAAATACAGTTACTAATGCTGCCACATTTTAGATCACTCTTTCAGGGATTTATCTGTTCCTGTGAGATGCTCAAGTCCTGAAGTAGAAGAGGTCATGTAAATGGCTAAAATATGTAAGACCAAATGATTCGGATTAAAAGGCAGAAATAAATCAGACAACAAACAGATCTGATCCTCATCAGCGTTTAGCTTATCTCTTAATATAAGGAAGGAGTATATTCCTTCAGCCTGTTTTGTGGAACAGTGTTTCTACACATTTTGTTCATCCTGTGGCTATAGCTGGAGAATGTAGCAAAGCTAGTAATTTTCTCTTCTCCCTACTTCCCTTTCTCCCTGCCCCCCTACCACTTGCTTCTTCCCATCAGTGAGACTGCTGACTTCCTGTAATTTAAACTGGTCTGATGGGGATTAATTTTCTCTTTACATATTTGCATGATAAAGTGTGAAGCAGTCCAGTTGCAGTTTGTATGTGGAACTGAGTGTGACAGGTTATTATTAAATAAAGCAATTAAAATATATTAGTAATGTAAAGGATAGTACCCAAAGCTATGAGTAAAAATAATGAGATTATCAATTTTGTGTTCAAGAGATTAACCTAACCTCTATTCCCCAAGCCGCAGTCATTGAATAATTTGTGCTCAAATAGGTATGTGTTGTTAATTCTTGTGGCAAATAGTTCAGTTCCTGGGTGGAGTTGAACACATCTTCTATTCTGTGAAAATACTTCGCTGCACTGAAAGCAGCCAGTGGGAACAGTACTGTTCCAAACTTGAGCACTGATCTCGGGAGAGGTGTGTACTCTGAACTGTGTGCATGTGGTAGCATGTGGTTCAGATCAGCAGTGAGATAGGACTTGCATATATAGTTCATTACAGACCTGATATTGGGCTACATAAATACATACATATAATACATGGTTTTACCCTGTTTATACATTTTGTTTAGGCATTGGTGGAGGGTAGACTATAACTGATAATTCTGTGAACAGCTTTTATTTACAAAGCTGTTATCAGTGGAGTCAAGCTGTTGATAATAACATAGCGAGTCACACAGCAGCCACTTAAAATGGTTGCTCACACACTAACTCATGGGGTTGGGAGATGAACTGCATACACTGAAGCAAAGGATTGGACCTGGGTAGGCTGGGTTGGACATAAAAGCCACCAGTGGCTTCTAGGGTAGCTATTCATAAAATCCCAAAGTCAGTCTTTTATTTCATCAAATATAAACCTAATTCTGCTGTCTTTATATAGAAGCCACCACCCTCCTGAACCTGGTCTGAGCTGCACAACCTTTCACTGGCATTGGGTGCACTGCAGCCTTCTAGGGGTTCAGCAGGTTCTCAGTGTCCTCGGATTATTGGTATGTGCAGAATCAAACAGGTCTCTGCAGAATTTGTCAGTTCTTGGGAAACTTTCACACACTAAATTTCCAAAATGTGTTTTTCCTAACAAGACTTTTCTATCCAAATATACAGGAACACATTCCCAGAAAGTTCACAACAAAGAGGCCCTTTGGCATCACTGCTCTGCCCATCATTATTGAAGTTCATTTTACAGTATTATCAATTTACATGATCACTGGCACTTCATTAGATCTGTAATCATTGCATTTACTTGTGAGCATAAGCTTCTTACGCTACACTATGCCTGTGATTGTCATGAGTAATAAAGCAATAAATACAAATGCAGTTAAGCATAGTGCAAAGTGCACAGTAAAATTTCCCTTCAGGTTCTGTTCCTGAAAAGTACATCCTGATCTCTCCCCATGAAATGCTGATAATGGAAGGTAAGATGTTTCCAAGTCTTGATCTAATCATTCTGTCAGCCAGTAAGTTCCTTTTTCTCTATATATGTACATAAGATTATACATACCACAGATCTCCAGTTCTTTTGTACATCTTATCCTGGTTTTAGGTATCATGATAGCACAGGTAAATTGCTGGTCATTATTGGCTATGCTAATACATGATGATGATGATGATGATGATGAAAACATTATTGTGCAGCTCTCATTGTTTGATATTAATGACTTGATCTGACTGAAAGAGCTCAGCTAAGCAAAGCAAGCATTCCCAGATAATTTTGTTCTGAAATACAGAAATCAACACCCTAAGAAACAAAAAATTACACCATCTTTAACAAAAACCAACACATTTTCACAGCATTTTGCAAGAATTGAATTAGTAGATTCAATGACTGTAGCTGCTTTGCATGTTACAGAATGACCTAGAAATAACATTTCACTCCAGAGGAAACAGTATCAAAACAGGCCCATATTCATCCTAAGGCCAGTAGGGGTGAATCCTTTTGGTCACTGGTGCAAAAAACTTAAGGAACACTAAAATTTATTGCTGTTTGTGCCAGTTCAAATCTATGTCACTGCCAGAGTTAGTACTGCTGTGGAGTGACCACCATAACTACTGCACCCTCAGCAAGTTTGCTGATGACACAAAACTGGGAGGAGTGGCTGACACACCAGAGGACTGTGCTGCCATTCAGCGAGACCTGGACAGGCTGGAGAGTTGGGCGGGGAGAAACTTGATGAAATTTAACAAGGGCAAGTGTAGAGTCTTGCATCTGGGGAAGAACAACCCCATGTACCAGTACAGGTTGGGGGTTGACCTGCTGGAAAGTAGTGAAGGGGAAAGGGACCTGGGGGTCCTGGTGGATAGGAGGATGACCATGAGCCAGCAATGTGCTCTTGTGGCCAAGAAGGCAAATGGCATCTTAGGGTGCATTAGAAAGGGAGTGGTTAGTAGGTCAAGAGAGGTTCTCCTCCCCCTCTACTCAGCCTTGGTGAGGCCGCATCTGGAATATTGCGTCCAGTTCTGGGCCCCTCTGTTCAAGAAGGACAGGGAATTGCTTGAAGGAGTCCAGCGCAGAGCCACAAAGATGATTAAGGGAGTGGAACATCTCCCTTATGAGGAGAGGCTGAGGGAGCTGGGTCTCTTTAGCTTGGAGAAGAGGAGACTGAGGGGTGACCTCATCAATGTTTACAAATATGTAAAGGGTAGGTGTCAGGATGATGGAGCTAGGCTTTTTTCAGTGATATCCAGTGATAGAACAAGGGGCAATGGGTGTAAACTGGGGCATAGGAAGTTCCACGTTAACATCAGGAAGAACTTCTTTACTGTAAGAGTGACAGAGCACTGGAACAGGTTGCCCAGGGGGGTTGTGGAGTCTCCTACACTGGAGATATTCAAGGCCCGCCTGGACAAGTTCCTGTGTGATGTACTGTAGGTTACCCTGCTCTTGCAGGGGGGTTGGACTAGATGATCTTTTGAGGTCCCTTCCAACCCTTGGGATTCTGTGATTCTGTGATTCTGTAGTCATTTATGAGGTGTTAAATTCAGAAGCTTAATTATCCTAAGTTTATTACAGTAATATATCTCTCCCTATATTACTTTCATGGCATATCTATGTCTTACGGTTGACTGGATAAAGATCTTTGTGTATTTAGTATATAATCAAATGAAAAAAAAAATCATTTGGAATCTCTTTGTTTACACACGTTCTTTTTCCCCACTGTGAGTGCATGATTTCCTCATTTGTTAGTAAGCACATGCTACTGCAGTATGCTGTACAGCACAAGCCAATTTTAACTGATTACGAAGAAAAGTTTTGCTAGTATTTCTCTAGACCAATGCTTTTCGTTTTTCATGAGCAGTGCCCTGAGGTAGAATTTTTTTTTTTTTTTTTTTTTTTTTGCTATTGTATGAGTTTGGTTAGTAGTTAATGAGTCTGAAAATTTAATGGATAGGTGGGACTATCACACTGTGACCTGCCAATTGTAATAGGGAAAGTTCTGCAGTACAGGAGCATTGTCTTGACAATGGAGAAGGCAATACAAGAGAATCAAGTCATTTTATGCCAAGTGATTCAGATTTTTTTTTTTTAAACATTTTGGAAAATTGAGACCCAGTCATCAAAGAAGGAACAGCAGGTACAGGTCTTCATTTAAACAGTACAAATCCACTGTGTTTCAGTCTTGTATCTTGATATAAGAGAAAGGCTCACTTATGCATGATCTAAAAGATCTCTTAATTCATTTGATGTTCTGTTTCTTTTTTGTGTGTGTATGTTCTGGATAAAGAATTTCCTAAGAAAGAATCCAGGTGAAATGATGGCAAGCAGCATAGCTGATCAGAATCAGTATTTCCCCATGTGTAACTAAGAAATGTGTAATAAAATCTGTGCAATTGCTTAATTCAACTAGAAGTAAGGAAAAAAGTAGACCTAATACAAATTGTCTGCTTAGTATAGCAGATCTCTGTATGTGATGTAGGAATATGTTTTTAATTCATTGGTCTTTCAAAATTAATTTAAACTATGTTCATTCTTTTCTCTTTCATGGTTCCTTTCTGCCAGTATTCACATGCTTTTGCCTTATTCAGTTTTTCTAATTCAAAATGTTAACTGTGTGTTAGCAATGCAGGTTTCATAGTGTCAGTTTAACTATAGTTTTAATGGGATATATACACGTGGATAATCACAAAGTTCACTGTGAACTTTAACAGCATTTTGAGAGCAACACGTAGTCTAAAGATTAACAACACATCAAAAATTTATATGTGCAGACAGTTGATGAACAGAAAAAGAGTAATTCGTTGACTTAGTTTCTCATTGCGAATTTCTCAGCAAGGGACTAATATTTACATTAGCTGCGTTCTTTTTATTAAAGCATTGCTTTGAATTCAAAGCATTTACAGTGCAGTGCTGAAGTAGCTTAATAAATTATTGACTGCATCCAACTGAAATTTGTTCCCAAGGTATTCTGAAACTGTAGACACCAGGAAAAACTGAAGAAACAGAATAATAAATAGTATATTGTCCAGATACATGTTTTAAAATAAGAAAATCACAATTTAATTTTTAAATTAAATCTCCTGATTCTTGGGAAAAAAAAAAAACAAACCCCCAAAACAAAACCACCATAGTTATCCAAGGTACTCTATAGCAAATAATACCTTACTAAGATGCCTATCACTCCTTTCTTCCAAAATGGTTGTATTGAATAACCTTGCATTGTTGTTAATTATATACCATATGCATTAACTTATTTTTCATTGTTTTTAAACACAGTGAATACACAGGAATTATTCAGACTTCCCACAAATAAATTTTCCATTTTTAAGTTCTAGTAATCACACTGGGATTATGACAGCAGATAAAATGGAAGATTTGTTTCTTAGTATATAATGAATTAATTTTCAGCCTTCTGTAGTAATGAGCTTAATTACACTTTTCTACTCAGTATAAGTAATAACTAGGTCTGTTTTAAGAATGAAATGAGTTTCAACTCAGTGCAAGCCAGTTAACTCTTCTTTGTCATGTTCACTGAACTAAAATTAAAGCAAGCTGACGTAAATTTCTCCATTTCCAATTTAGGAGTTTTATTGAGAGAGAACAGAATGAAGAGTTATGTTTGTACACTACTTGAGAAACTGAGAAGGAAGATGTTTTGTTCCTAGTTTGTATTTACTTTTAGGATTTAAACTCTCTGTAAATTGTGAAAAACTAATTTATTATTTAATTTATATAAAACTAATTTATATAAAACTAATTTATTTATCTTTCTCCTCCTAATTTATTTCTTTAACCCCCACCCAATTTAGATGCTGTAACTGGTTGTTCTCTGTCTTGGTCCCTTAGGACCCTTAGAATAAACTGGTTGCTGCATGATTTTCCAAAATGTAAATACAGTTCTCTTCAAGGAGCTGAAGAAGTCTATCTAATTCGTTACTAATAAAGAGTAACTTTGTTAGTAGTGAATCACTGTTTGCCACCTGGACAGTGATGGTACTGTTAGTACTGATACCTTGTATCTGCTCCTTCTTTCCTTTTTCTTTTTTTTTTTTTTTTTTTTTTTTTTTTACCCTCCATCACAAAAAAATAAAGGTCTGACCACAGAATAAACTTTGTTTAATACGAACTCCACTGCAGTTAATAACTGGACATGAAAGCGGTTCTGGAAATGTGTAAATATTAGAAATACACAATTGCTCAGTGTGGTTAGTAATGAAAATACACTGCACAGTCTTTTAATTCTCACTGAGGTCAAATTCATTCCAAGTCATTGAAGACTTGAGACGTTGATTTTGAACTTGGCAAAGCATCCTAACAGACAGCGCATCCTAACCCTTTTTCTGGGATGGCTGTGAGCCTGTCTGACACAATCCCCCTCTTTGTGTGTTGCAATGGTATTGTGTTCCTGGAGATGTAAAAAGAGTAGTGGACCACAACACTTAATTTTACAAAGTGCCTGGATGCTGGCTTTAGGCATTGTTTGGTGTACCATCATCTTCAGTGTCAAAAGGAAGGTAGGAATTGCTGATGTATGATGCAAGGACAGAACTGGTGCCAGGCTGCATTCACATTTGTTTGCTAGTGTTCATGATGTAGGAAGGCAGTGATTAGTATGTTTACAGCACACCTGCAGTGTTAGTTCACCCTCAGGCTGGGTCTGAATATATTGTGTTCCATATGAGATGGTGGATGTTAGAAAGCATGACTGCTAGAAATGCAGTGAGTGATATTTATTTAAGGGAATTGATGGAATTTACTGTTATTTGTTTAAGGTGTAATAACTGAGAAATCATTGTCTTGAAGTTGTGTACATTAAACAATAAGATCTCTCCCTGGAAGTGTTCAAGGACAGGCTGGATGGGGCCTTGAGCAACCTGGTCTCGTGGAAGGTGTCCCTGCCCCTGGCAGGAGAGTTAGAGCTAGATGATCTGTAAGATTCCTTCTGACCCAAACAATTCTATGATTCTATGATTATACTGTCTTGGAAGAATTACAGTGTGTCTTTCTCTTTCCCTCCTGTCTTAGGACACAACGTGTGCCAGTTTTACAGGATTAGAAGGATCAAAGGGAGAACCAGATACCTGGATAGATGGGCAGCAACTTTTTTCATATATACGTATATTGTAATTTATTTATTTTCATGAGCATAAGAAGCAGGTGATTTATGTGCTTTTCAATGAAGGTTTTTATTTTCTTCAGCGTACCACAAACCATGCTTTCACCTTTGTATCCTTAGCGGAGTGTGTGCATAGTATGTGTGTTCTTGTAGGTATTTACAAAGCTAGACTGATCTTTCCTGTAGGATCACAGAGGGAAAAAAACAACTTCAGAACATAAATTCACCCTGGTTAAAAAAAAAAAAAATCTATGTTAAATTCACTAGTCCGTCTCTAGACGGAAGCAGATGCATTCATGCATTATTCTGACCCTTCTCTCCATTCTCATCTTTATCTCTTAAAGCCCGTGTGAACGTTGAAGCTTTGTAATCCATCACATGAGTCACATAATTGGGTCAGTCTAGAGTCCACAGAGAACAGGGGTTTTATATAAAGATGTACATGAAAAGTGGCTTTATGCCGTGTTGTGCAGCTGAAGCTAAGACAAGTAAACAGGTATAAATTAAAATAAGGAGTTATAATTGTAATGTGTTTTGTATTTGTGGTTTAATAATTCTGGTTCTTAATTTGAAAATTAAAAACAAAACAGGTCTTTGAATAATAATACATTTTAGGGAAAAAAAAATGATACAGTTTCTGCAAGTGAGTAACTACAGTGAATGGATACAGGGATAGATTTTCAATCACAATAAACTTTATTTTGCATTTTTGGTGCACATCTATCCTGAACTTAAGAATTCATTCTACTTCCTGGTTAAATTGGCAAGTGCTTCCATTTACTTCAGTGGGAGCTGGATCGGGACCACAGCTAATTGCTAACAGCACTCGCTATGCTGTAATTTGACCTTAATGCATTAATATAGATATGCAGATATGCACATAAAGCTATTAGTGCTAGTTTTAATTTAAATGTGTGGTGGTACCTCAGGGGCACTGTGCAAGCTTACTAAAAAATCAAGAATTACTTTATTCAGGAGCTAAATCTTGACTTAATATTTAATGAGAAATTTAACCTTGTTCTTCCATGTTGTGAAACAGCTCTTAAGAGAGCTTGAAGTACTGCAGGAAACCAGGCAAAACTTTATATCTTTCATTCTTTGAAGGGCTAGGGAACAGTTTGATACATGGATTACAGATCTATTTCTGGTAATTGATATGTCCCCATTAAAAAGAAAACATTTTAAAAATTCTTATGTAGCATAAATAAAAATGAATTTTCCTCTTACAGTTTGGAGACATGGGGTTTTTGATGTACTGCACACCTTGAAACACAAGCTTTGAAATTCACTGCTACTAGTAACATTACATTTCTTGTATATATTCACATGCAAGAACACATAAAGGAGCATTGGATTTAGATGACTAAAAGTCAGTTTGGCACTGACTGGCTTGAAAACTGCATCTTCCCTTGCATGCAAATGGTGTCCTCGTAGCTGTGTCACAAGTTCTCTTCTGTCTGCAACTATTTGGAAGCCCTGAGCATACCTGTTCAGTTATGCTGGTAGTATGGCAGCATTTCCCCCTGCTTTGGAAAAGCAAATATGGTGATGCAATGGCATTTTATTGTTAATGCTGTCAGTAATTAAATTATTTGTGCATTGGACAGCAACAAAAAGTGAAGATGTGGAGGGGACACCTGCAGTCATTCAGTTTATGGAGAGGTTTTTTTTTAATTAAAATACTATTCTGATCTAATGATGCTGGATTTGCTGCGTCTATGCACTGCATATAGCGCTTCCTGTGTGACACTGAGGAAGTGCTATACTGAGATCAGGTTATTAAAAAGCATTGAGGTACTTAACCTGTATAAAGACAGTGGTTAAACAAGGCCCATCTGCATGCTCTGAGTCCTGACTGAACACATATTCATGCTATCTTTGATGTTAAAGGGGTAAAAGTGAAAAATAAATGCTATGCTGTATGAACTGAGTAGAATTATTTAAGCTGGGATTCACATTTGTGTACGCAACATTTATTCAGTTACATTTAAAGTTTAAAGCCCATACTAAGTTTTTAGTTTGATACCAAGTTAAAATTGCTGAAGTCTAATACCCTTTATGGAACAGGATGCTTTCTATGACAGTATGATAATTTAACAAAGGGTGAGTAGGTTAATCTAGTCCTGATAAAGTCCTCTGTATGAAATCCTAACTTGACTGGAGATGGCATATCCATTGTGTAAGGTTTCATGCTTTGATTCCCTCTTTCACAGAGCATTAGGTTCTAAGTATTTATTGTTATTTCTGGAACCATGAGCTGACATTCTGCGGTTCTAATGTTTCAGATTAGACTAGAGAAGAGGCACTGGGCACTTGGATTGCAAATGTGGCAAAAAGCAACTTTGGTGATTTTAGCATGAAATACCCGATTTAAATTTACCACTGCCTCTGCTTGATTAACTCTCTTGCATGCAGTAGAACCAAAAAGCAGAAGCTATGCTTGTACGCCAGCGCCTCAGCACTAATCTGGTGTCTTTCTTCACCTGCTAATTAAGGTAGATATAGCTGTGTGACAGCCATGAGACATGCCAGTACCAGCACTGAATTGGTGAGAAATTCTGAGAGAGAAGATGTTTCTAATGATAATAATGCTTTCAACTATTCTGGAAAGATATACCAAAACTCACTTGACTTAACCCTGAGGTCAACCCGCCTCAAACTAATAAAGGTTAGTGTCTATGCACTTAAATTTATGTGATAGGTCCATGTGTTCTTACACTTTAAAGAAATGCAAGACAATTTTTTATTTAAATATTTGGAAAATAAACAAAAAGGTTTTTTGCTTTGTTTAAGATGGCTGGAAGATCCCGAACCAGTATTTGGATTAGTATTTGTATTTTTTCTCCTCAGATACTCTGGAATACTAGAATTGGAGTACAGCCTAATCCTTAGTATCATTAATGAGGTTTATAAAGTTTATTTTGTTTGTTTGTTAATGGTCGAATTTAAGATCCCCACGACAGTGAGAAGAGCGTGTAGCAAGCTCACTGCCCTGGACTGCAAGAGAGCAGAGTTTGGCCTCTTCAGGAGCCTGCTTAGTAAGGTTCCATGGGATATAGCCCTGGAGGGCAGGGGGGCCCAAGACTCTTGGTTTATATTCAAGGATCACCTGCTGCAAGCTCAGGAGTGCTGCATCCCAACTAGAAGGATGTCGTGAAAGGAAGACTTGGACGACTCAATATGAGTTACCAGCAAGCTTCGTTTATTGGGCTTCTACCTTCGGTTAATATAACAGTGAATATGCAAATACTAGGCACTTGATTGGTTCTGGCACAAATAAGGCATTGTGTAAGCTCTATATTTTTGCAGCTACACTTTGCACCCCTCCACCATCCTCCTTCTCATGCACTTATCACTTAGTGGCCTTGGCTGTGATTGCTCATAGTATGTTGCTGTTTGCCGGTGTCCTTCATTTCCTCATTATCTGGCGTGAGAGGTTTGCACCATGTTCTACACAGATGTCTTTTTCCGCTCGTTGATGGGAACGTGACCTTTTGACCTTTTTTGACAAGCCAATCCTCCACAGAAGGAAGTGCAGCAGGAGGGCCAGGAGACCTCCTTGGATGGATAAGGAGCTGCTGAGGAAAATTCAAAGGAAAAAAGAGGCTTATATAAAATGGAAGCAAGGACAGGCGGCCTGGGTAGAGTACAGGGATGTTGTCCGGGAAGCTAGGGACCAGGTTAGGAAAGCTAAGGCCCAGTTAGAATTAAACCTAGCCAGGGATGTTAAGGATAATAAGAAGGGATTCTACAGGTACGTAGCAAACAAAAAACAGACTAGGGACAACATAGGCCCCCTGAGGAAGCTTTCAGGAGAACTGGCTACGCAGGATTTGGAGAAGGCTGAGGTTCTGAATGATTTCTTTGCCTCGGTCTTCACTGGCAAAGGCTCTGACTGCACCACCCAATTCTTAGAAAGTAGACGCAGGGACTGTGAGAATGAAGACCTTGGGGCCACTTTGGGAGAGGATCTGGTTCGAGACCATCTTCAAAATCTGAACGCACACAAGTCCGTGGGACCTGATGGAATCCATCCGTGGATCCTGAAGGAGCTGGTGAATGAAGTTGCTAAGCCACTGTCCATCGTATTTGAAAAATCATGGTAGTCAGGTGAAGTTCCCGACGACTGGAAAAAGGGAAATATAACCCCCATTTTCAAGAAGGGGAAAATGGATGACCCGGGGAATTACAGACCAGTCAGTCTCACCTCTGTGCCTGGTAAAATCTTGGAGCAGTTTCTCCTGGACGGCATGCTAAGGCACATGAAAAACAACAAGGTGTTTGGTGACAGCCAGCATGGCTTCACTAAGGGGAAATCCTGCCTGACCAATTTGGTGGCCTTCTATGATGGGGCTACAGAATTGATGGATAAGGGTAAAGCAGTTGACGTCATCTACCTGGACTTGTGCAAAGCGTTTGACACTGTCCCACACGACATCCTTCTCTCTAAATTGGAGAGACATCAATTTGATGGATGGACCACTCGGTGGATAAAGAACTGGCTGGATGGCCGCACACAAAGAGTTGTGGTCAATGGCTCGATGTCTGTCTGGAGACCGGTAACGAGTGGTGTCCCTCAGTCACCTGGAGTATTGTGTGCAGTTCTGGTGTCCTCAACATAAAAAGGACATGGAACTGCTGGAACAAGTCCAGAGGAGGGCCACGAGGATGATCAGGGGACTGGAGCACCTCTCGTATGAAGACAGGCTGAGGAAGTTGGGGCTGTTCAGCCTGGAGAAGAGAAGGCTGCGTGGAGACCTAATAGCAGCCTTCCAGTATCTGAAGGGGGCCTATAGGGATGCTGGGGAGGGACACTTTGTCAGGGACTGTAGTGACAGGACAAGGGGTAACGGGTTAAACAGGGGAAGTTTAGATTGGATATAAGGAGGAAATTCTTTCCTGTTAGGGTGGTGAGACACTGGAATGGGTTGCCCAGGGAGGTTGTGAGTGCTCCATCCCTGGCGGTGTTCAAGGCCAGGTTGGATGAGGCCTTGTGTGGGCTGGTTTAGTGTGAGGTGTCCCTGTCCATGGCAGGGGGTTTGGAACTAGATGATCTTGAGGTCCTTTCCAACCCTAACTATTCTATGTTTGGTTTGGGGTTTTTTTCTATTTTCTGTTGTATTTTTAGTCTTACCACTGAAAATTAAACTTATTTTTAACTCTTGTATAGGAAAAAATCATATTGAGTGTTTGCAGTGTTGAGTACTAGCTCATGTGACATTGTCTTAGTCTGTAGAATTGGGTCTAGATGTCAGGCGTTTACTCTATAACTACGGTAGGTTACCACTTGTATGTGCACCTCACCTAGGCACTGTTCCTGTACTAGTGTGTCAGTAACTCTTTTCATAGGCTTTGTTCTGCTTTTTGTCTGCAATTCAGGAATGGATTTCTGTCCAAGCATGTATTTAAATGCCTTCATAACTGACACTGCAAAGAGTTGTGTTTCCACAAACGTGTTCTGTATAATGGTAACATACTTCGTGAATTTTAATTCACTTACAAAATTCCTCTAAGTTCTGTTGCTTTGCTACATATCCGTGGCAATTCTGTCTTTGGATACATGTCTGAATTCCAACTCAATAACCTCTTGTTTGTCAGAACGATGTCTTTAATATCCTGAAACTCAGGCTCTGCCTCAGTTGTGTGTTAACATATTCAGAAAGTCCCTGAGTGTTCATCCCAGGTTGGATGAAGCCTTGGGTGGGATGGTTTAGTGTGAGGTGTCCCTGCCTATGGCAGGGGGGTTGGAACTAGATGATCTTGAGGTCCTTTACAACACTAGCTATTCTATGATTCTATGATTCTATGAATTCTGACACCTCTGAGTGTATCTTGTTTCTAGAAATCAAGTAGAAAAATGCATTACAGTTTTCCAGTTCAGTCACTGTTTAGTAATAAGTGAAATAATTCAAAAAATTCAAAGCAGTTTTCCATGAAGAATAACATTCTTAAATGAATGTCATTACTGACTTGTCAGCTTGTTTTGCTATAGACATCAATCTTCAGGGTGCTTCAGAGTGTCCCAGAGAAAAGGAGAACAGAATGCATTCCTTTTATTTTCACTGGCAAGTTATTTTAAGATAGCAGTGTTTGTTCAAGATGGATAAAGTGAAGCTAAATAGTTGGGTAATAAGACTGGAACTGTGGGGTAGGCACAGTACATAGATGTTGAAAATTTAGGGTTCAGTTTCAATTTAAGAGCGTATGAATCAAAGGATGTTTTATTTTACAGCACAGCTGAGTAACAGAGGAGATCAGGAATGCAGCCACACAAAACTGAAGTGATCAATAATGGCAATTAGCAACAAGTGTTTTGTGGCACTTTGAAATGTTGCTTCACTTTCTTGAAGTGAAATGAAATTGATCTTCTTCTGCCTTCTGCTTCATCTTGTCTAGTTTTAATTTTCTTGTAAACAGTTCACAGCAAGAGAAAATTTTCTCTAAGCTAACTTTTCTTCTGAATAATTTTATTGGCTTGTTTATTTTAGTGCTTCAGCTGCTCTAATAGACTCTCTTATCCTTTCTGCTCTCTTTGGTCTTCCTTATTCATCCAGAGAGTTCCACAATTCTGCTTTTTGGTCACCACATACAGTCTCGGGGTTCATTTTTCTTCTGTTCACTACATCTGCAATTAAATATGCCCTTCTTGAACCTTGTGTCTTATTTCACATCTCTGCAAGAATCATCATGTCACGATTATCCACATACTGCAGAATAAATTATAATAAGTGGAAAAAGATAATGACTGGGACTAATTCATGCTGCGAAGAGGAAACATAGTTAAGGACCTTACAGAGAAAATGCCCTGCAGTATTTCAAACTCAACACTTTAGATAATGAACTGTTTAATTTGTCTTAATGCTGAGAGCAGTTAAGAAAATAGCCTTTCAGAGAGGCTCAAGGCATCCCAGGCAGGTCTCCTCGGCACAAAGGCAGAAGAGGAAACGAGGCTGCAGTAAAAAGAGGCTGTTGTTTACGCAGTTAGTTGGTGCCATAGGTTTTGTTTGTTGTGCTATAAATCCAGATATTTTTAAGGTTTATAGAAGACCTCATAGCACTTCTGGTAGTATATAGGTCTAACGGGGAGGCTGGATGTAGGAGAGCTGCTGGGGTTTAGTGCAGCAGTTAACAATAGTAACTGACAGAATTGCCTTTTGGTTTTGCAGGCTTGGTGAATGGAGTCCTTGGTATGTCTCTGAAATTTGTTACATTTGGTGTATTTGTAAGAGAATAGCTGTCCACCAGATATGCCTGTAGTTTGCTCCAGAAATACTTTCTTACTATCTTCACTGTGGATTTCATGTCAAGTCAGTTGTAGTTAAAAAAAATGTCAGAGATTATCAAGATAAATTGCTCATATCTTGGGACTCAGGTTTTGTTGATAGGGAATATAGTCAGATTTGGGGGCACTAGGGGTCATGCTGAAATGTAGGTTCTTCTCAGAGACCTGCCCACCACATTATCTGTGATTGCAGAAGTATTTTGAGTTCTCTTTGCTTACGCATTCTGGAGATATCTCCTAATTGTGTAAGACAGTCCAAAATTAGTGGACTTTTGTGTATGTGGAAGAACAAGCTTTAGCATTTTCTAATGTAACTATTCTTTGCCTTGGGCTTTTAAATAATAATATGCAAGCATTGTGGTAGGAAAGGTGCAGTGTTTAACAAGACAACATGAATTTCATTTTACCTCTGACCCACAAGATTTTAATTTATTTATTATTTATAATTTATTATAATTTAAATTGTAGTTTTGTCTTTAGTACTGTAGTATTAACTGTACAGTGCAATTAGAGTAATATGGAATGTTGTGGGATTAACAGGCACTTAGAGTAATATGGAATGTTGTGGGATATGGATATATCACACTGATAGGTAAATTTTCTGGATTTCTGGTGTATTTTGAGTGTATTTGCCCATACTTGGCTGTTTCTTACGTTTTCAGAGAAGAAAAAACAAAAACCCACAAAAAAAACAAACCCCCAAAACTTCTTTGAAAACAGGAAACTACAGACTGACACCCCCCCCCCCCAACAATTTTTGTTGCAGAGATTTGTGATGCTGGCAAAAAAGGAAAGGTCTCAAATAAGTGCTTGAAATGCTTTACTTGGTGTTGGTTGACGTTCATCAAAACTCTGTGGGTATTAGTACATTATAATACTGAAGTTATTCTAGAAGCTTTTATAAGAATGATGACTACAGAGCTCAAGTTTTGTGTTTTAAAACTTTTTGTGGTGATTTTATATTAATATAATGCAGTCTCTGATGTACTCCTCTTTCAGTTATGTCCTCAACAGACATCTACAGTTATTTTTACTCTAGATTTTTTATTTAAATAACTTAATGCGGTTTTCATTATTTTTCTTCTATACATGTGGAAATTATAGGTAAAATTTTATTTATAATTAGTTTTTATGACCACTAATTGTCTCTTATTATCTGTGATCAGGGCTTACCGTTTTCGCTTCTGTGTTAATATTTCACCTAAGCTTTAAATGTTTTGGGTTTCTTTTAAAGTCAAGTAAGGTTTTATAGTACTTAATTGAGAAATTGACCTGACAATTCAATTTGTCTTCCATTCTGTGCATTTCTGGTGGAAAATTGAGATAATCTTGGTCATTGTAAATCTCTGAAATTCTCAATTTTACTTTGAAGACTAAGCTGTTGTTCTGATGCCATTATTATATTCTCCCTTTAATCCAGTGATGATGCCATGAGACATTCCTGTTCTGTAGTGTCTCCTGGTGGTTTCTTTTTTTCTTGTTAGCCAATCTATGCATTCAGATGACTGCTGAGTGAACTGAATTAGGATTAACTGATAGGAGTTAAGATGAACTTCCCCATTCCCCCCATTTGATTAAGAAAAAGGTTGCCATATTAGTTTTAGAGCAAGATTTTTGTAAAATTTGCCCAGTGTGGTTTATCGTGTGTACCACACATACTTAAAACAGGTTAAATGAGGGAGCACTGGGGGTGAGCGCTACAAGGCTCAGATGGATCCAGGAGAAGGAAAGGAATCTCTGCTGATTAGTTTGAATTGAACAGATACTTGCATTAAAATATACTGCAATAAATTAATTTCAGGATATTACAGATCTTTAAAGTAGCACCTTTCACACCAAAGGACCCCAAAACTGTCAAGTAAAGTTTTTAGTTTATTGCTCTCTGTAATAAAATGCAGTAAAGCAGAGGGAAAATATAATGATGTAATTTGTTAAACCAGTCAGTAATAGATAATACTTCAGGAGCTTATTACAGTTTTTATGTCTAATTTAAGAAATTAATCTCTTTGTTCCAAAGATATTTTAATTCAAACACTAATATTAGTATTCAGTAGCTTACCGTAACATGAAATGACGGCTATTTGAATGAGAAGTGTAGAAAAGGCAGTGCCTTCACAGCCCCTACATAATAAAAAATCATAGAATCATAGAATAGTTAGGGTTGTAAAGGACCTCAAGATCATCTAGTTCCAACCCCCCTGCCATGGACAGGGACACCTCACACTAAACCAGCCCACACAAGGCTTCATCCAACCTGGCCTTGAACACTGCCAGGGATGGAGTATTCACAACCTCCCTGGGCAGCCCATTCCAGTGCCTCACCACCCTAACAGGAAAGAATTTCCTCCTTATATCCAATCTAAACTTCCCCTGTTTAAGTTTTAACCCATTACCCCTTGTCCTGTCACTACAGTCCCTGACAAAGAGTCCCTCCCCAGCATCCCTATAGGCCCCCTTCAGATACTGGAAGGCTGCTATGAGGTCTCCACGCAGCCTTCTCTTCTCCAGGCTGAACAGCCCCAACTTCCTCAGCCTGTCCTCATACGGGAGGTGCTCCAGTCCCCTGATCATCCTCGTGGCCCTCCTCTGGACTTGTTTCAGCAGTTCCATGTCCTTTTTATGTTGAGGACACCAGAACTGCACACAATACGCACAGTTTAGATAAACCTTTAGAATCCGGTTTAGAAACAGGCACTTATCTAAACTTAGACTTTGTTTCATATCACATTTGGATGTGTCATGGTTTAAACCCAGCTGATAACTAAGTCTGACACAGCCACTCACTCACCCCTCCCCTTGCCCTCACCCCAGGCAGGATGAGGAGGAGAATCGAAACAATGTAAACCCCATAGGTTAAGAACTGTTTAATAACTAAATTATATACTACTATTACTAATGATAACAGAAATAACAAGGGAAAAGAATATAAAACTAAAAGGGAAGGGGAAAAAAAAAACAAACCCAAACAAAACAGTAAACCGAAGTGATGCACAATACAATTGCTCACCACCCACCGACTGATACCCAGCCCAACCTGAGTAGGGATCTGGGCCTTCTGGGTAACTCCCCCCAGTTTATATACTGGGCATGATGTGCTGTGGTATGGAATACCCCTTTAGCTACTTTGGGTCAGGTGTCCTGTCTCTGCTCCCTCCCAGCTTCTTGTGCCCCTCCCCAGTGGCAAAGCAAGAGAGACTGAGAAACCTTTGATCAGGGTAAGTGCTACTTAGCAACAACTGAAACATCAGTGTGTTATCAGCATTGTTTCCAGACTAAAACCAAAAGACAGCACTGCGCCAGTTACTAGAAAGAAAATTAACTATATCCCAGCTGAAACCAGGACAGGATGACAGCTGAAGAGACCACAGTCAATAAATACAAACATTCTTCTCAGCACAGTTTTGTAAAAAGTCAGTATGTATTGTCAAGTCAGCTGTGTGAGGCATCCAAGGCAAGAGAGAAAGACAAAGGTGAGTTTGAGGAGAAAAAGAAGTCAAAAGTGTGTTCGATCATGGAGGAGAGTTTCAGATATTGGAAAGAAATCAGTTATTATAAAACCAGAGACTTTAGCTGTTGCAGTATTTCTGTTGTTAAGGAATGAGAATTATATTGTGAATGGCTTCTTTATACTAATTTATGGAAAAGAAAACTAATAAATTTATTATAGGTGCCTACACTGTTGTTTAACTTGGTGAAAGTGAAAGTGTTAAAACTGGGAAGCTATGGCTTACCTGTGAGCATTATGGTATTTGTGAGGTTTTCTGCTGCTTCAATTCATTCGGCTTTCTGTCTCAGACCTGAACCTCTCACTAGCAGTGATTGTTGGGAGTGCCACATAGGAAGAGTGGTCTCTTCAGGTAAATAAACACTGTGCAGGGAATAAACTGAAGACACAGATGTGTTTGTTCTTGTGATACAATATGTGGGAAATGAAGCTAGCATGTACATTAAAACCTATACAAGAGATAGGTTTTAATGTACACTGTAGGTCAGTTGGTCATTTATTGATCTACATATTGCAGGTCTATAAATGGCTTTTGCTTTACTTTTCCTTTTTTATTTTGGAACTATGGGCAGATACCATATGCATTTTACAACTTGTTACTGAGGCATAGGCATTTAAGATATCTTGTATTTTAGAATTTGTGCTGATACAGAATGGAGAAAAAACAGCAGTTTCAAGGAGGCCTGTTGCCAGGTCAAAAGCCTTGTTGATCAGCAGCTTAAGGCACCAGTAATCAATAGGCTTCTGTTTGGCTTTGTACTGGAAAGGCCAGCAAGATCGTCCATCCAGTGGGCCATAATGGAAAGCAGAAGACCAGACAGTCTGAAAGGAACACTATGGGGGTGACATAGACTTTGGTGCCAGTCAGCACTTATCCTAAGCTTTAAAATAAGACCTGCCACAGAGATTAGATCAGGTGAAGACTTCTGGGGACCTCCATGTGCTGATGAAGCTGCTTCCTCAGCAGCTCTGAAGCAGCTGTTTATCTATATGAGGAAAGAGCAGCCAGTAGATACATGTGTTTACAGTGTGAGTACCATCTTCCAGATGGCTGTGTTCAGTTGTTAAGGAGGATAAGTTAGCATTTTTCTCCTTGAAGAAGGTGTAACATGTTTTCCGAAGTATTCTAAAATAAATTGTATTAAAAATGATGCCATAATAAAATTAATTTTGCCTGATTTTAGGTGGAGTTGAATGACAGCAATCCCCACTGAAGCCAAGTAAAGTTTCTGATATCACGACAGTATCAATACTGTAGGAGAATATTCTTGTCTCATTTTCTAATAATTCTGATAGCTACCTTATATTTTTTCTTTTTTTTTCTTAAAATACTCTTTATGCTGGTGGACTTGTCTGCTTGCTATGCAAAGGGACTTTTTTTGTGTGTGTAGCATTGGATTGTGCATTTGAAAAGTAAGACAAAGAGTGGTTACTGAAATTATACCAATTAGAGAATGAAATTTAGAAATTGGAAGTTACAGGTTAACATAGAACTTAAAAAATCCAGTTATAAATATACTTGAAAATCCTGAAGATAATGGTCGTAACCAGTTTGGTAAGGAATGAGGAAATGCAAGATCACACATTGTTCTTGGTGCAGTTTAAATGAAAACCCGTATTATTAAATGATTGTTTGATAAAATTTACTTAGCTATGTATTTGTGATTTTACCTAAGGGTTTCTTTTTTAAAAGCATACAGTGTTTCATCATACCCTTTTATTAAGATAGCACTGGCTAACAAAATTAGTCTTTTAATTGTCTTTTAAACCTGAGTCTCTAACGGGAGAAAGGGATTCTGAGCATGAACTGCTCTCCCTTCTCCCTATCAACTCTGGTTAACAGCTACCGGGTTGCTTTATTTTGTGAAAAACAAGGTAACCAAATCCCTCACCAGAATGTCAGGGAGGAGGTGAGTTGGAAAATGATAAGTTTCTTCTCTTTACATTTTATGTAACTTTAGTGTAGGATCACTCAGTGCTTTCTGCACTATGTGTTGCTAGTCAATAATATTTAAAATGTCATTTTAGCTTACTGAGCCTTGACATCGATATTACTTCTGATTTACCTAGGCAGATTTCCGTATTGTAATTTGAATAATATATGGGTTGGTATTTAAAGCGTAAACACTTCTCCATTTTCTTCTTTGAGGACTATGTGCGTGTGTATATAGTGTAGACAATAGGACTGTAGACTTTCAGCTACATTCACTGACAAAAATAGTATTGCAAATACTGTTTTGCCTAAAGAGGGATAGGTTACCTAAGGTTACATGACTTTTTAAGTTCTTAATATTTTATGTAAACCTAATAAAAGATAGATTGATTTACTTTCTCATTAAAAGCATGTGTAGAAAAGTATTGGGGATTTTGTGTGGTTTGTTGGGTTTTGTGTTGTTTGGTTTTTTTTGTTTTCTTTTGGGAGGGAGGTTGGGGGTGGTGGTATAGAAAACTGTATTGCAGTATAATGCCTAAAGTTATGGTGTTCTGTTTTGCTGTGATCATAGCACTGAAATCAGTGTTAAGAATCTCACTGGACTGAAAGAAAGCAAATTTCTTCCTGAGGAACTCAGCTTTCAACCAGTACTGCCAAAGTGAAGCTTTTCAATTTTTCCTTCTGTCCTATTACACTATATTAGCACTTCTTTGTGTTTGTTTTCCGTATGCTATTCTAATGACCTTCTTTAGGTAATGTTTTAATGAACTCAGGACCGTTCTTTTTGGTACTAGAACTTGTAAACAACTATGAAGCTTAAAGTAAACAACCGTTAATGTTGCAGGGAACTGAAAATGAAGCCATATTTCTATGACATAGAGCAAACTTGAAATTTTCTTAACAAATCTGTTTTACTTAACACTGAGCACAGAGATATGATGGTAAATTATTAAATATGTTTTTTTATTTTTTGAACAATCAGTAGTTGCCTGGATAACAAACACTATACTGTATTTTAAAATGTGAAGGGCAACCAGTTGCTGTTCTTTCACATCATAGCCATAAAACTATTTCATTGCATAGTAAATCTAAGAAAATATTTTCCATTTTCCAATAGGAAGAACTCTGTAGACTTTAAGACTAAACAGTCTTTAACAATTCAGGTTATTTTAGTTTGTAATCTGTAGGGATGAATTACATAAGACATATATTCATGAGGGACTCAAACCCCTTGAGTACTCAGATTAATCACTTAATTTCTTATGGCCTCTTGGCATTAACATTAATGTGAGCATTATGTGAGCAAGGGCTATTCGGTCAGACTCTCATTACTTCAGTTTCCTCCTTTCAAAATGAGTGCAGTGTGTTGTTTGTCTGCACTGGGAAACACTTTATGGAAAGTACTTGGATTGATATCCTCAGAGAATGTAATCTTTGAATCCCTAAGTAAACATCTTTTTTGGGTACCTATGTATTTTGACCTCAATGAATTGATAACTGCTGTTTCTTTCAGCTCTCCCTTTCAATGACTGTTAATTGCTTTCTTCCAGTGAAGTGAAATGTGTTATTCTTAGTAAGTTTCTCCAATTTAAGTTAATCTATTTTATTATCATATATTTCATGGAAGAAAGTAGTCTTTGGATGCTACAAGAAGGTTTACCATAAAATCTGATCTTCACAATTAATAAACAGGCTATAAATAATAAAGACTTTTTCTCACTCTTCCAGTTGTATAGGAAATGGGTTTTAATTAAGGATAAAGATGGCTGGTAACAAATTCAGAAAGTTAATTGAAACACTGCCAGAAAACAGGTGGGTTTTAGTAGTTCAAAATAAATACGTCTACAGTGTTTACAAAAAACTAGATTGGGCTTAATCAGTGACATGTTTTTCATACTGTTTTAATACTTGTCATACTTCTGATACAGTTGTGGCAAGGCAGTGTCTGGAAGTGGCTGAGGGATAACATGGGCCAGAGACCATTCCCAGCTGAACAAGGTTCCTCTAACTATGCATGAGGGAGAGAGAGAGTTCAGCTTTATGGATATGAACAAGGTTGTTCCATGGCGTTTTGTCCATTTTGTGTCTTAGGATAAGGCCACAGTGCCTCTCTAAAACCATGGCAGTGTTTGTGCTGGTATCATCCTTACATCAGCTGTGAACGAAAGCTGCTTGCAAGCTTATGGGAACAAACTAGGGGGTTTGTCTGTTTAATTTTTAATCATGCTAGGAACGAACTGTTTGAACTTGATTCTGTTTATTGGAAAAGACTGGTCGGTTGGTTTGTGGTTGCTCATCCATTTGGATTCTCTGATCAGCTTCCTTGGCTCTGCTAGCTAAAGCCAGGGCAGGGCTAAACTCAGCCATAAGCTTCCTTGGGAAGGTGCAGGAAAAAAGTCAAGGTTCATTTTCTTTGTTTCTGGGCAAGCAGCATGGTGCAGCTTGTGTCTGTACAACTGTAGCCTGACCCCTCTGAGGACAGGGTGGTAGTTTATCCATGTGTCTCCTGGAAACAGCTGCTGCTGAAGCACTCATGCACACTGTGCTCAGTCACTGTCAAGGAAGAACCTACGGGGCATGAATTAAAAATACGCTAAGAGGGGTGCCAGTAATCAAACATTTTGAGCAGTTGTGCAGCAATGCCCAGCCCTGTGCACTGGCTCTGTTTAGCTCACTGATGCTGGCATAACCACATACTACATTCAAATGCAGAATTTTCTGGTAACTACTTCAACTCAATTTTTTTTTTTTTTTTTTTTTTTTTTGTAGAAATAAGTGTTCACAACACCAGGAGAGAAGGAGAAATGGAGACAGGAAGGAAGAGAAAACCAATTCTCTGTCTCTTCTCTGTAATAAGCTGGTATCACACGTAGGAATAAATATTAATGCTCTGTCTCTATAAACCAACAGCATGAGGAATACTTACTTTCTCACATGTCTTTATTTAGTCATCTCTCAAACATCAATTTACCTATAAGATGAAAAATCTTGGAGAACAGTGCTTTTTGGGTTTGGACAACACCAAACCCTCATCACCTTTTCAGCTATTCCTACCCCTCTGTTTAATCTCAGATTCCTGACTTTCATTTCTTTTGGCATCAGGAGCTTTTCATAGGTAAATCTTGTCTAGGTTTCATATATTAAAAGGCAAAAGAAATAAAATCACTAGATTGTTCAGAAGCTGTGTGGAGTTTTTTAAATAGTGGGTTGGGTTTGTTTGTTGCTTTTGTTGTTTTGTTGTGTGGGTTTGTTTTGTTTTTTGTTTGGGTTTTTTGTTTGTTTTTTTTTTTAATTAAGGAGGCCCTATCTGTATTTTTTTAGGATACAATTCTTGTTAATTCTAAAACCTGAAAGTTTTGTGTGTACATGGAAATAGACTGATTCAAGTGATTTAAAAATATGTATATAGAATATATTTTATAACTTAGCTCATATCTGTTGAATGCTGAAGGCCTTTTGTTACAGTTTTAGTGACTAAGACCAGGAATGGTATACAAAACAAATCGTGTAAGTTTCTTAAGAAAGCACTTCTGTACTTCCTCAGGGAATGTCTTTGCTGGTAGGATGTACTGATACTGCTTTCTGATACAAATTTGAGTCTGAAACATTTTTGAACAAATAATTTTGTTAGGCAGATACTCATTGCATTCAACATTTGCCTCATTTGTCCTTGAGCAAGTGCTGCAGGTGTTTATTGCTGTTCCTTTCGAGTTGAGATGAATATTGATTTTTAGATATAAAATTAAGTACTATTTCTTGTAGCATGCAGCTAAAGAATTTGATAATGGAAAGAAATTGTGAGCTTGCTTTGCTGCTATTCATAACTGGTAGTTTTAGCAGAAACATTTCACTGCCATATTGAAATAAAAGCAGCAAGAACGGCCAAATGTTTGGTTATCCAGGTAACTTAATCGTGCAACAGTAAATGTCATGCTTGTATAGCATCCGTTTTGAAGTTTGTTTTCAAGTTTGTTTTGTGTTGCAAGGGCATGCTAATTGATGTGAAAAATGCTAGTAACAGATCTCCCCAGGAAAATGTACCTATCATGTTACGTGTCTAGGTACCTGTGTAGTCTGTGTAGCACATTAAGTATCATAATTAAGTGTGGATTAAGTGTCAGAATTCTGGAGGCATTTCATTGCTGAACAAAGAACAATGTATGTTCTGGTGTATACTATGAAATTCAGGTAATCTCTTGGAATATGTGGTAAAAATGGAGATAGAATTGGTAGAGGGTTTGTAAGCCAGCTGTTGGCTTTTTTATGTTTGTTCTCATGCAAGAATGTCAAGATGAAGATAAAACAATGAAAGAAATTGGAAAGTCTGTAGCAGACAGCAGTCTAATATCTTTTTCAAGGTTGATAGAGTTCTCCGGGTACGATATTCCAGTCCTTTGACAGTAACTCCTAAATATGTCATTTGCACTTTTCATTAAAACAGTCCTGTATTTTGAGGCAAGGTTAATGAAAAACACAAATCCCAATAGAAGTCCTTGAGGTGCTCTAGTAGGAATTTTTCTCTAACCTTAGCTCTCACCACTAACACATTATTCTCTTTTTACCAGTTCTGTACTAATTTTTAAATTCCTGCACTAATTCACATATTCTGCCATATAAGAAACAATTTCTAATTCCATATTCTATCATGTCAATCCCAGAAACCTGGATAGGTTGGAAGAGGAGGCTGTCTTCAACATAATCAAGGAACCTCCTGGATTGCGTGTGCCAGGCCATACTGTGCCTCCAACAGATGTCAGGATGGTTGAAGTCCCCCATGAGGACAAGTGCCTGCGAGCGTGAGGCTGCTCCTGTCTGTAGAGCACTTTATCCACAGAGTCCTCTTTATCAGGTGGTCTGTAACAGATCCCCACAGTAATGTCCCTCATAGCCCTTCTCCATTTGACCCTGACCCACAAACTCTCTGTTGACTGCACACCTGTCCCCAGACAGAGTTCAATACTCTCCACTCTATCCCTAACATAGCTACTCCCCCTCCCTGTCTGCCTGGTCTTTCTAAACAGCCTATAACCTTCCATTCCAACCCTCCAATCGCAGGAGCCATCCCACTGTGTTTCTGTGCTGCCAATGCTATCATATCCCTGTAGCTGTGCACACATCTCTAATTCCTTTTGTTTATTCCCCATACTATGGGCATTTGTATAGAGGCATCTGAGCCGAGCTCCATATCAAGCTGACTCATTGGCTGGAGCAGCTGTAACAGCTCTGCATTACTCCAAGCATTTATTACAGGCACTGGCAACTGCCAGGATGCGTTGGGATGGATCAATGCCCTCCTCCCCCATCACATCTAGTTTAAAGCTTTCTTGACCAGCCTGACAAGCCTCCTACCAAAATCGCTCTTCCCCTTGTCAGACCAACTCTCCCCAGCCTCCAATAGACCTAGCCTCCCAAATCGAGTCCCATGTTCTAAATAACCAAACCCCTGACTATGGCACCACTGTTCTAACCATTTATTAATGTGCCAAATCTGCCTTGTTGAGGTCCTCCCCTTTGACCAGGAGGATAGATGAAAAAACTGTCTGAGCTCCAGAGCCCCAAACCACTTCTCCAGGGCTCTATAATCCTTCTTAATGATACATAGGCTACTGCTGTCAATATCACTAGCACCCACAGGAAGTGGGTAATAGTCAGTGGGACTTACTAGACAAGGCAGCCTCTCAGCAACATCCCTGACTCCTGCCCCTAGTAGGCAGCACACCTCCCTTGAGACTGGGTCAGGCTGACAGATGGGTACCCCTGTGCTCTTCAAAGTGCCCCTACTACGACTCGCCGCTTTCTCCTGGTGGCACTAATAGCGATCCTCTTTCCCGGTGTTATCAGCCGGTTGTTCATGTGGTGAAAGGTGTATTTCCTTGTTAGCCCCCTGCAGAACTGCAAAGCAGTTCTGAGTGGGGATGTCATATTTAGGAGAAAGCCCCTTACTGTTAATTGTCTTCTTCCCACTTTTTTTGTTGCTATTTTTTGTTACCAGCTCCCACCTTCCTGAGTTAATGCCCTCTTTCTTTTCTGTATGTCCTATGATGGACGCTTGAGGCCCCTGCACAGTTTGGGCCTGGAGCAAGCAGTGCTGCTTCCTCTCAGCTTCCCTGACATATTGCAGCCTATTGACAGCGTCCCGCAGCTCAGCCCCTGCTGCAGGAGGACCTCCACCACGGCGCACCGAGCGCAGCCCTGCCCATTGTGCACCCTCCCCTCACGAGACCAGTGCAGGCACTCTCCACACCCCGAGCTCTGCGCTGCAGCCTCCCCTCTCATCGGCTCTGTCTGGTGCTGGCGCTGCCACCACCGGGGCAGCCAGCGCAGAGCTCCCAGGCCGGGCCCTGGTCATAAGGCGAGCGCTCCCCATCCCGCTCGCGGTCCGCCCTGACTGCCGGCTCACATTGCTGGTCACCCGCGCTGCCTGGGGCGGGGCCGTCCCTCCTGGTACCGCCCCTTGTGAGTCCGTGTCGCCTCAGCGGAGCTGCCGGTTCCGGGGCAAGGCCTGGCCGGGGCTCGAGGCTCCCTCGGTGGCTCTCGCTGCTCAGAACTGAGGCTCCTGGACGCGGGGTTTCCCCTTGCTCCGGGTCTGAAGGCGTCCTCTGTGTGTTGTTTTTTATTGTAGCCATGAAAGCTGCGGCTGAGTCTAAAGCTCTCCCAGTGGAATACTTAGTGCTGGGCCCGGTGCTTGGACCCTGCTTGCTTGGCAGGGTCCAAAGCAAGTGGAAAAGTGGGCAGCTTTTCCAGACCTGTCCCTTCTGTTTTCTGCTGAATTTACCTTGACTCACTTGGGCTTTTGTGTCCCTATGACCTGTTCTTATTTTTATAATCCTTATTTACACCTGTTCTTTTTTTCTTTTTTTATCATTCAGTAACTACATGGTAGTAACATTAGCATTTCATCATTGCTTTTATTGTTATTCTTGCTTGGTTTTCATCTTCTTTTCCCCTCCTGTGCTAGTATTTCAAGTCTCTATATTGTCTAAACTGCTGGCATAAACAACCGTTTAGTTATTTTACATGACAATATATATATATATATATTTTTTTCTTAGAGAGATTCACTTCGCTTTCCCTGAGTACACCAGTGACTTAAATCGGCCTTTCAGTGTTGGTACTTTCTTCCTTAGTGCTGAAAATTAATCCAGTTCTAGGTCCATTAGTTTTCCCACTAAGCTTGTTAAACTGCCTTTCTTTTTCTGGCTATTCTAACTAGGTATTCAGATCATTACAGACTCTGTCAAATTTTTTTTCCTTGTTGATTTAATGTGCTTGCTACTTATACTTTTCTCAGTCTCTGTTGGCATCTGTGTCTGGAAAAGTCTTCTTATTCTCTTTCCCGGTAATCTTTCTCTGTTCTTATAACTCTTTCAAAAGCAAACAAAAAAAATCAATCCAGATATTCCAACAAGCCTCCTGAGCACTCCTGCTTTGTCCTGGTCTTATTGTTGAGCTGTCTAACACTCCACTGCACCATTTCTGCACTATTTAAGATGTCAGGAAGACAGTACTGCCCACATAAAAGAATTATCTTGCAGGAGGGTTAGAAGGTAACGCACGTAGAAATCCATTACAGGGAGTTTTCGCTTTAGTAAACCCTTGACACTGAAGGTCTGAAAGATGGCAGTAGGTGCTTTGTTCAAAGTGTTAATGCTATAAAGGTATTGAGAATTCCTTCATGTGTCCCAGAGACAGAGCAGCTTATATTCTGTCCCATTCTAATCTCAGCTATGAAAGACAGACTTCTAGATAAGATTTGAGTTCTAATGTTGATTTAGTAGATGACTCACTTTCAAGAGAGTGGAACCAAAAATGCTAGTAAAGCTTTAGTAGATGTAGCTGTCAGTATCTTTTTCTTTTTTTCTTTGTTTTTTTTTTTTTTTCTCCCTTGCTGACTTTCTCTTAGTTTCAGAAGTAATACAGAATTGAGACTGGAAGATTTTTAAATACTTTGTGATATTAGTCACAAGGTGACACCTCTGCTTTCTAGTCAAATCCCCTAGTACAAACCTATATTTAAACATTAAATTTCTGAATCATCGGCTGTTGAAACTATGTTCATCCCATAAGTCATGCTGGGCATGACAGCTCTCTCCTACCATGGGCACCCACATGCTTCAGTGTAGGCATGTGCTTACATGTTTTAATGCATATGGAAGCATTTGCCCAAAATCACAGCCATAGTCACATGAATGTGTGTCGTCAAAATGCAAGAATCCCGACTTCTACTTGTACTTGGTAACCGCCAGACTTTGTCCAGTACATACATGATGAAACCTCTCTACGTGGAAGTTACTGGGAGTTTTTCTGGTTTCATGGAATCAAAAATTCAGCAGTAATGTTTCAGAAAAAGAGAAAGAAGAGTACTTTTATGGTTTCATTATTATCCCTAATAAGGAAATAAGGACAAAGAAGAGACAATACGTGGTCTGGCCTGTATACATTTTGTTTGTCCTAATATCAATGGAATTTCAGGGTCATGCAGCCCAACCTGTTTCTCAAAGCCCTTAGTTGACAGTAGGCAGCTGAGGGCTTTTGTCTTAGGAGGCTGAGGTCTTGGAAACTTTTAGGGATGGAGGCTGCACAGCCACTATGGAGAGGTTATGACCTGTTAATAGCTGTGGCAGCATTGCACTAGAGGGCCACCTGGTTAGAGGTCAAACTCACTAAAGGTAAAAAGAATTCTATGGTCAGAAATAGGTAATTGGAATTTGCTGGTACAAATAATACCATTTGTTTCTGACCTTGACTTACTAGCAATTTTGGAATACATCCTGTTGAGTATGTTTACAAGATGATGAGAGTTGCTTTGCTTGTGAGCAGTAAGATCGTAGATAAGTTTTCCTTGAAAGTCTGGTAGGATTTTTCAGAACAAAAAAATCTTGTGTGTGTCCTGTACTGTAATCTCAGTTCTTGAATAATGTTAAACCTGCAGTGTGAGTTCTCTGTAATTAAGTTGTCTTCTCTGGAGTTAGGTACTCCCTTTAAGATTAAGAACATCTTCAAATACATACTACTTCAAAGCAAATAAAGAGGGGGTAGGCAGTAAGCATATGGTTGCATATATCTGCTAAAGTAATCAGCTGTTTTGTATATTTTACTGAATTGTGGTAAGATAATCTTGTGTGTCGTATTTTCTCCCTGAAGTTGAAGATCTGCATTCTTCCGGCAGGGTGGGGGTTTGGAGAGGCAGAGTGCAGAGCTGCCTGTAGCAATATTATGTAGTTTTGTGATCAAGGGAAGATCAGTTTGGGAAAGCAAGCTTGCTATGGTGGTATCCCTTGTTTGTTTTTCTGTGTGTTTTTTTTTTTTTTGTTTGTTTGGGTTTTTGAGTGTGTGTGGTGGTTTCTTGGGATTTTTTTTTTTTTTAGTGGCACTTTTTGTTTGTTTTGGTTTGTTGTTTGAGGTTTTGTTTCTTTGTTTGTTTGTTTTAAGGAAGTTCTCCCTTTCAGGCATTTCACTGCCAGTTTTCAATCCCCTCTAGGCAGTCCAGTGATCCTCTATTTTCTGGAGCCATCTGCTGAAGAGGACAGTTTCTCTTGTATGAATTTCATTTCACTATCCTTAGCATACTCAGGAGTGGTCTCAACTGATGCATGCTAATGAAAGGTTTTCACTTTTTAGGTGCCTGTATGCAAAACTAGCATGAAAACATCACAGATTAGCTGACTGGATTAATGTCAGATGTCATGTGATGTTTACCCAGGGCTAGAAGGCTGCTTCAGAAGGTCTACTGTAGACTACAGTTTTATATCTGACTGTCCGATTTGAATGTCATTAGGTACATGTATTTAGCTGATCTCACCCATAGCATTTCCAGGCTCTGAATGTCTGTCTAAAACAAGATGGTGGCTGACCACTAATATCTACTTGCCATTTCAGCTCTGTAATTTCTCATATACCAATAACTTTTCTCTGTTATGATACTTGTCAAAATTTATTATCCATGTTGGGCTCATTTTTTATGCCAGTAAGCTGAAAAATTGCAAACAAGAAAAACTGGGGCTTTTACAAATGACAACCGGTCTCAGATAATTAATTACATATCATTTTGAGAAGAAAAGTTGGATCTTCGGTTTTCGAAAAACAGTGTATAGAAGAAATGCTCCTGGGCAAATTTGTCATCTGTGTTGTTTTTCTCTTTTCCTGTTCAGTTTTATATTCTGTCCACTTGTTATTTCCCTTACCATTATTATTATTAGTAGTAGTGTTATTACGTTGTACTTTAGTTACTAAGCTGTTTTTTTCTCAACCTGTGGGGTTTACATTGTTTTGATTCTCCTCCCCATCCTGTCTGGGGTGAGGGAAGTGGAGGGATTGAGCAAGTGGCTGCAAGGTACTGAGTTACTGGCTAGGTTTAAACCACAACGGGATCTTAAGAAAATACACCGACAGGAAGAAATAATAATTAAGAATCAAACAAACAATGGCTTAATGTATTGTTTTGTGTTCCACTGAATTTGAATCCCTGTAGCTTAGAGGAAATGATTTCTAAAACCAGAAGAAGAAAAGATGACAGAATGAATTAACAATGACAACAGCAATTGAGGATTGGTAGGGTGATAATAATAAAGACACTTTTACATAATATCAGTGTAGAACCAGAATATTAATATTAGGGAAAACCACATAAGGATCACACATAGAAACAACAACACTACTGTCATTCCTACTGGAAGGAACTTTAATTCATAAAGTTGTCTATGACATTTTCTCTAAGACTGGCCAGAGACCAGTTATCCCAGTGGGATATCAAAAAGGAATCTATCCTCTTGATTTGTAACTGGAGGAGAATTGTTAATGGCGAGATCAGTGAAAGTGACCCAGAAAAGTTATCAAAGCTGAAACCAGAGAATTTAGCAATGAAGACATTTTTGAATTCTGAAGAAGAGAGTGTGAAAACAGAACAGATAGGACTGTGAATCTTACAATATTTTTAAAGGGTAAACTCAGAAAAATTCATACTGTTTCTGTTGTATGGTAGAGTTACGGGCCTATGTGCAAAAAGTCAGGTCATTGATGACACATCCCAGATGCCATCAGAGAACTAGCAGAATCAGTTCTGCGGCAGTTGACACTTGGCTTACTCTGTGAAACATGGATAGTGCTGTTTTTTGCTGCTGTTTTGTTAAAATCCAGCTGTTTGTAGTTCTCTGGCGTGACTAGACATCTCCGATACCAGTTATATTACAAGGAAGCAAACTGAGAGCAGTAAAAATCATCCAATTGAGCCATTTCTGCAGTTCCTACTAATACCTTGACCCAAGCACTTGCTGAAGGACTTCGGGTTATATTTGAGGATGTTCCCAACAAAAGCAAGCATATTTCCTGACAGGAGAGATACCTTGTTGTGCAGAAAACCAAGACGCCTGAGTATGGAACAGAGGGCTAGATTTGTTTATGGTTTTTATGTTTCTTATCATGAATGATTCATGACTAGTTTAAAGTGAACATGTTTATTGGGATTATTAACTGAGTTAAGTGACAAGAGCTATGAAAAGTCAAAACATTTTGTGAGGTTGTATCAATGCAATGCATATTTGACAATGACTAGTAATTATAGAAATAAAAGTTATTCTCTAAAACAGATTTAGTTCTAAATTTGTGGAAGATCAGGACAAGATTGTGTTGCTTGAGTATTAGTCGTGTTCTGAGCAGTTTCTTTCAGAATCAATACTTCCTTATTTCTCTATGGCAATAATTATCCCTGTTCTAAAATCAAAAAGTTTTCAAATGAGCTCATTTACCTAAATTTAGCATGAGATACAGTATCACAGATTACTCCCAGGCTAGTTACAAGGCTTGAAAATACCATTGCTGCGCATTTAATTGTTTTAGTTAGTTTCAATCTTAAATAGCTGCTTACAAATAAAAAACTTACGTATTACTGTAGTACTAATTTGTAGATTTGCCAGGATGAATATCTGACCTTCTTCATGTCCTGCTGCAAGGGACAGTCCAATGCTCATGCTGTTGTCTGCTTACTTAACTATCATGCAAAGAAAAACATTATTATCTCATTATGCTCAAAATTTGGTTGCTCTATTTCAGTGAAAGCTGCTGAATCGCCAGGCTTCTGATATCTTCAGTGGAGACTCATAAGACTCTTCGGCAGAAAACATTCCTAAGCTCTAGTTGTTGACTAAGCGAGTAAGTATGTTCTCATATTTTCTTAGTTTTAATTCACCTCCAGTGAAGTGTTTGCGTCGTCTTAGGTTAATAGCAATTTTTAAAACTATTTCACTGTCATTTTACCTCTCTGTTCTGTGTAAGCATTTTTCTCTGATGTCTGGTGCGCCTTTAAATACTGTAACACATTTAAGTCACCATTTATAAGTGCTTTAGCATATAAAACCAGGAGCTTTTACTTAGTACTCCTGTTCAGCATCTGTCAGAGTGCTGCTGTTCAGTGACCTGTATTACTTCCAGTGTGTGAAGCATAAGTAGGAATAAGAATCCTGTGGGTAGTCTGTAACAAACACATTGCTCCATTAGCCTGATAGAGGTGGTCAGGAATGGTGACTAGCAATCAATTACTAGAGTTGGTAAATACAGTTAAGTGGCACCCGAGCAGCTACGTTCTATTACTTTCCACCTTTTGGGTTTTCAGACTGTCTTACTTTTCTCAGTATTTTACGTACTTTGTTCTTCATATCAGTGTCATCTTCAACTGGTTAATCTCTTTTAGGAACATTGGAAGCCACTCATTTACAGCAGCTGCTTTAGTGGTCTTACTGTACTCCTTCCTGGTATAATGGTGGGTTGGTTTTTATTTCAAATTTTATTAATTTGCTTTGCTTGTAAACTTAAAGAAGAAAACTGGGCTGATGGGAAAGCAAGATGTTATGACTGAAGTAGGGAAAATAAAGGAAAAAAAACCTCAAACAGTGAAACTGCAAAATAAGGTGAAGCTAGCTGTAACATTTGAATGGTGCTTATAGATTCTACTCAGTATGTTTTAAAAATTATTATCCTGATAATAATTAAGAATTAATTAGAGAATGAATGAATTAATTAGAGGACTAGATGCAAGTTCTAGGTCACTTCTTACCAAAACATAATAATTTTGGTGGGTTTTTTTTTGCCAGAATAGATAAATGTTACTTTAATTTTCAGTTAAAAAAAACCAAAACAACAAAAACCCCAAACAAAACCCACAACAGCAACAAATACCAAAAAATGGAATAAAAACCGCAAACCCAACGCTTCATTTAAGAATGACCTCAGTCTGAGTTGTAGTATTTGAACTGGTTTCAAAAATACGCATTTGGATTGGTTTACAAAATATTCTTCTGTTCGTAAGAAATCACAGCCCATGAAAACTAGAAACATTTATTTATTTGGTATTTCATGAAATGGAAATCACCATTTCCAAGTGGGTGAAATCTTGCCTCATGAGTCAGCGCAAATTTAAAGTTGCTACTTGGCCACATCAAAAATAAGAATGTATTTCTCTGCAGGGATCAAGTGCCAAGATTTTATTTTTCATTTTGATAGCTCAACTTGATCATGGCATTTATTACTGTTTAACTTATAATGAAAATTATGTCCTTGTTTTTAATAATATTTTATTAATTTAACCCTAAAAAAGTAGATTTTGATTGAACTGATTGATTGAATTGCGGGATGGATGGTGAAACTCAAATGCTTAGTTCAGCAAGCTCTCATAGGAGGTGGCAATACCTAACCTAAAGCTGGAAAGCAAAATTAGGCTTAATCTCAGTGAAAAATAAAAAAGGAATCAAGTATTAGATATCAAAGACAGAAAAATGAAAATTTTTATCAGATGATCTATCTAACCCAGGGGGAGAGAGTAGCTCTAGAAATTTGTTAATTTGGGGTGTTAGGGATTTTGTATCCCTCTAAGCCTTTAAATGCTGTCTGGATGTATAGATTTATAAGGTTTTTTGGGTTTTTTTTCTAGTTTCATAATAAGTTAATTAAATTAAAAGTGCAGAAATTACTAAACGTGACATCTCTGTCATTCAAAAGCTTAGGCAAAACAATTACATGTGCCTTGTCTTCAAACATATGCAAGAAGTCAGTCATAAACATTCTGATAGCCCAAGTAAGTTAACATAAATCATCTGAGGGGTTTTTTTTGTTGTTATTGATACTACATCTAAGCCACTGCAGCGTGCATTGTGTCAGTTATGTATGACCCAGTTAGAGAAGTAGATTGTAAGCATGGGAATGCTGCAGCTGTTTTTTCAATGTCATTGAATGTCATGAGTTTTTTTCAACCCTTTCAGCTGTTGCACAATTTTGGCTTGCTTTGTATTTTCTTTTATCATATTAAAATAAAAGAGGAAAACCTCTTGTAGGGAACAAAGCCAGGTTTTTTATCTGGTGTCCTAAAAATGCAAGAGATTGAGTGATACCAGTGAGCCCACAGCTAAAGCAGTTGCTGCTTGAGTGGTGTGACACTGTGCGTGGTATCACTGAGTAGGTGAAAGTGTAACACAGAGAGGTGGAATAAAGGCATTCATTTATAAAATACTCATCAGATGACACACTCAAATTCACGATCTTTTGGATGACTGTTACAGTGGTGTACATCTTCAAAGCCTTTGAAGAGCTTTAGCTGTGCAGCTCCCTTTTATGTCAGCAGGAGACGTGCTTTGCTGTGATAAGATTTAGCTGACTTTATTTCACATACTCTGTTACTGAGCAAATCAGATGTTCATCACTTCTGTTATGGTATGTCATGCATTCTGAAAGTATGTTAAAGCAAGTAGTAGATTCATTAAGTAATGAATGAAATGAGAAGTTTTCATACTGTCTTAACAGTTTCATTTTCGTTTATAGTTTTATGTAATAAGATTCTCTGTACACTCAAAACCAGTTTTTCAATATGTCATTGGTACTGTTGTTTTATCCATGGTTCATTCTTTTTTCTTCTACATATAGAAAAGAAGAAAATTTGGTTTTGGGACCTTATGTTACTAGTGATGAAGGGAACAAAACTATTTCAGTCTGAGTTGGTGTTTAAATTTCTATTGATGTGGTTAATTTTAAGATTAAATTCTATGTACCTGGTACTATCCAATGAACTGTGATGGGGTTGCACAGGTTCAGTAAATACCTGTCACCTTACAGGGAAGAAAGAAAAAAATAAATCTATCTATCTCGTAAATATTTGCTGTTTTAGTAAAAGTACTCTTCCATGTAAGTTAATGATTATACTGGCAAAAAATAGCGTGTTGTACTAAAATATGAGAGACTAAACGATCAGTTGGACTACAGCAAGGCTTGAAGCTCCTGCGCTTAAAGGAAAGAAAAAGCAGCTGTTGGCCAACATTCAGTCATTTTAGTTTGAAGGCAAATTGGGCCATGGCAGAAATGAAAATTGATTTCTGTGGTGTTGGTTTCTAATAACATCAGAAGAGCTGTTATGCTTGTAAGAAATGTTTTATCACCTTTGTTTGAAGGACCTCCACTGACCAGGAAGGATGAGGCCCAGACATCCTATATCGACTATGGTATAGAAAGACTTACCTGTGGCAGGGAATAATTCATCTTGATTCAAGACAGTTTAAGATTCTCTAAGATGTATTGACATGAACTGGGGTGTAGCCCACCTGTTCTGCTGCATCCTGAAGAAAGAGTAAACAGTCTAAAATGCAAGATGCATTTAAAAAATGCGTAGATGAATTGCAAATGGGTGGGAGCACTTGTAACATGTGACAAATATAGTCAAAACCTCAGGAGTATAATAGAGCACTAGATTAGGAACTGGCACCTTGTATGGGAAAAGAAAATAAGGTGAAGAGGCATACATCTAGAAATGAGTATGTACCTTTAAAAATGTAGTAACTTCACAGAAATACTGTATGCTAAGACTTCATGGACTGATAACATGTAGCAGTATTAGAAGACAATTAATTCCTACCCAGACTGAAAACCTAGTTAAGCTTTAAAATGATTCAGGCAGAGGAGATTTTCTGTTTTGTTTCTTTCTGATGATAGACTGCTAGATCCAGACACAGTCCAAACCTCATCAGTTGACTTTACAAAATATATTAATCAAATGAGCTTATGAAGAAAAGCAGCTACTAGAAATATGTTTCATCTTTGAAGAAATACACCCAGCTAACCTCCTTTTCACAGTTCATAGTTTCTGATCTGCATTTGGACCCAATGCTCTTCTTTTTGAATATAAGTTCTTCAATAGAAGTGGTGGATAGTATCTCTTCCACTTGCTCTCTGTTAAGTTTTACCACTTTCCTAAGAATCATACTGAGAAATAATTAAGTACAGTTTTGGATTTTGCTGCATAACCATTTATAAAAAGACTGAAATAGTTGCTAATTTCTATCATTTATAAACCAAAAATATAAAATAAATACACAACATTATCTTTCACTACTATAAATAACTAAGAAAATAAAAGCCATATAATTTCCCAGCTGTAAGATGCACTCTTCAGGTGTTACAGACTTCAGATCTGACCACTAAGGATGAGATGTTCAGATTAAGTGTTGGCTTGTTTGTTTAATTAAACAGAAAAAAAAAATAAAAGCTTTGTATTTAGGTAGACTCTGTAATGCTTGGAGTCTAATGATTCCTGTAGAAATATAATGTGAAAGGAGTGTTTGAGTGGTAACTTAAAATGATAAATATTACAATATACTCTTACTATTATCATATCATTCTTTTTTTCTTTTAGAATGACCAGTGTTTAGACTTATATATCCTCATTTGGGTTATATAATTCTAAACATGTGTAAAAGAAAAGGTTTTTGAGGTAGACATCCTGTGAGAACTGGAGAAGATTTGGTTGCAATATGAAGGCAAACTGTGGGTGATTAATATTCAGTGAGGCCGATGAAAAATTAATTCAACTAATTTAGGTAACACAGGGGGGTATGATATTAATAGGCATCACAGAAACATGGTGGGATGGCTCCTATGACTGGAGTGTTGGAATGGAAGGTTACAGGCTCTTTAGAAAAGACAGGCACAGCAGGCACGGAGGGGGAGTTGCCCTTTATGTTATGGATAGGCTGGAGTGTATTGAACTCTGCCTGGGGACAGGTGAGCAGTTTACAGAGAGTTTGTGGGTCAGTGTTAAAGGAAAAACTGCTATGGGAGACATTACTGTGGGGATCTGTTACAGACTGCCTGATCAAGGAGGACCTTCAGATGAAGCACTCTACAGACAGATAGGAAAAGCCAAACGCTCACAGGCCCTTGTTCTCATGGGTGACTTCAACCACCCTGACATCTATTGGAATAACGGTATGGCCTGGCACAAGCAATCCAGGAGGTTCCTCGACTGTGTGGAAGACAAGATTAGGAAGGCTAAGGCCCAGTTAGAATTAAACCTAGCCAGGGATGTTAAGGATAACAGGAAGGGATTCTACAGGTATGTAGCAAGCAAAAAACAGACTAGGGACAACGCAGGCCCCCTGAAGAAGCCCTCGGGAGAACTGGCTACGCAGGATTTGGTGAAGGCTGAGGTTCTTAATGACTTCCTTGCCTTGGTCTTCACCAGCGAAGGCTCCGACTGCACCACCTAAGTCTTAGAAGGCAGACGCAGGGACTGTGAGAATGAAGAACCTAGGCCCACTGTAGGAGAGGATCTGGTTTGAGACCATCTTAAGAACCTGAACGCACACAAGTCCGTGGGACCTGATGAAATCCATCTGCAGGTCCTGACGGAGCTGGCGAATGAAGTTGCTAAGCCACTGGCCATCATATTTGAAAAATCATGGCAGTCAGGTGAAGTTCCCGACGACTGAAGAAAGGGAAATATAACCCCCATTTTCAAGAAGGGGAAAATGGAAGACCCGGGGAATTGCAGACCAGTCAGTCTCACCTCTGTGCCTGGTAAAATCTTGGAGCACATTCTCCTGGGAGGCATGCTAAGACACATGAAAAACAACAAGGTGCTTGGTGACAGCCAGCATGGCTTCACTAAGGGGAAATCCTGCCTGACCAATTTGGTGGCCTTCTATGATGGGGCTACGGAAGTGATGGACAGGGGTAGCGCAGTTGATGTCATCTACCTGGACTTGTGCAAAGCGTTCGACACTGTCCCACACAACATCCTTGTCTCTAAATTTGAGAGACATCACTTTGACAGGTGGACCACTCTGTGGATAAAGAACTGGCTGGATGGCCATACGCAAAGAGTTGTGATCAATGGCTCAATGTCCAGCTGGAGATCAGTAGTGAGAGGTGTCCCTTAGGGATCGGAGTTAGGAATTGGTCTTGTTCAACATCTTTGTCGGTGACATGGACAGTGGGGTTGAGTGCGCCCTCAGCAAGTTTGCCGATGACACCAAGCTGTGTGCTCCGGTTGATATGCTGGAGAGAAGGGATGCCACCCAGAGGGACCTTGGCATGCTTGTGAGGTGGGCTGATGCCAACCTTATGAAGTTCAACCATGCCAAGTGCAAGGTCCTACACCTGGGTCGGAGCAATCCCAGGCACAGTTACAGGTTGGGAAAAGCAGAGATTCAGAGCATCCCTGCAGAGAAGGACTTGGGGGTGCTGTTTGATGAGAAAATGAACATGAGCCGGCAGTGTGCACTTGCAGCCCAGAAAGCCAACCTTATCCTAGGCTGCATCAGAAAGAGAGTGACCAGCAGGTTGAAGGTGATTTTGCCCCTCTACTCTGTTCTTGTGAGACCTCACCTGGAATATTGTGTGCAGTTCTGGTGTCCTCAACATAAAAAGGACATTGAACTGTTGGAACAAGTCCAGAGGAGGGCCACGAGGATGATCAGGGGACTGGAGCATCTCCCGTATGAAGATAGGCTGAGAAAGTTGGGGCTGTTCAGCCTGGAGAAGAGAAGGCTGCGTGGAGACCTCATAGCAGCCTTCCAGTATCTGAAGGGGACCTATAGGAATGCTGGGGAGGGACTCTTCATTAGGGACTGTAGTGACAGGACAAGGGGTAACGGGTTAAACCTTAAACAGGGGAAGTTTAGATTGGATATAAGGAGGAAGTTCTTTCCTGTTATGGTGGTGAGGCACTGGAACGGGTTGCCCATGGAGGTTGTGAATGCTCCATCCCTAGCAGTGTTCAAGGCCAGGCTGGATGTAGCCTTGGGCGAGATGGTTTAGTGTGAGTTGTCCCTGCCCATGGCACGGGGTTTGGAATTGATGATCTTAAGGTCCTTTCCAACCCTAACTGTTCTATGATTCTTTTATGATTCTTCTGTGATTCTATGATCTCATTTTCTTCTGCAGTCACAGTATAAATGCTGTTTTCATGTCTATGGTGGTTCATATCAGCTAATTCCTGCACAACTACAGTTGCTGACACTGGGAAAAACATTATCTTTGCTCCTACAAGTACTCTTTGAAGCCTGCAGAGCAACGTTGGCACAGAATGTTAGTAATAATTGAAATTACTTTTCTTAAAATAACTTATCCTAACACACCTTAAATTTTTGTCTACTGTGATTTTCTTTCTTGTGGCCCTTTCTGGAAATACAAAGAAACCATAGTGAGTAAGTGTAGAGTGCAGGATTCATTAAAAGCTGTTTGAACAGTGTGCAGAGGATGTGCTGGGGAAAACACACAGAATGAATATTGATTTGTAATGTGTTTTGGGAGTGGGAGAACGATGCATTTTGGACGAAGTTTGCCTTTCATTATTTAAAATATTCCTTTTTTTTTTTTTTTTACTGACAAAAAAAGTCTGCCTAGAACTGTGTATTCCTACAGGACTGTGAAGAATCCTCTGTATTTTTAAACAATTGTTAGGAATGGATTAGCAGGAATCTGTGTGCTTATTAAAGGATAACTATACTGTCTTTTCAGTAATAGGGCAGCAGGCATATTTCTGTTTGTGGTTGTTTGTTTGTTTGTTTTTCCTTTGTTTCTGTGAAATTAAAAATTGAACACTCCTGTTCTCTTATTAGAGCTCATACTCAAGAGGAGAGGAGTAGGAGCATTTTTTTCTGCGCTTTTTGTTGTGTGTGGTGTTTTGGCTTTGGGTTTTTTTGTGTGTGCCTGTGCAGATGTCAGGGAAGTGTGTCAGAAATCTGGTCTATACTTTTTGTGTGCCCCAGAAGTCCACATAAGAACTGTGCAAATTTCAACAATAAGAGAAATTACAGCAGTTAGAAAGATAGAGCAGCAAAGTAGGTGAATAGGATGGAAACGAGTTTTTTGGTGTGTGTTTTGGGGGTTTTTTGGTTTTTTGGTTTATTCAGGGAAAGATGAAATGTAGTTTATTACCCCAGAGTGTAAGTTAGTGTATTTTTCATTATGTCGTTGCTCCTTCATGTTCTCGGTGGCCCTATGAGTCTTTGTGTTCCAGGCAGAATCCAGGCAAAGAGGGGCCACAGTTCTCCCACCCAGTACAAGGTGTGACTGCTGATCCATGGCTGGGTCAGCAGAGGAGAATTTAATGGAGCCAGGCTGCTCTCATTTTAACTGACTGCTCAAATCATTAACCTCCTGTTGAATGGGAAGTATCAGTTAGCACCATAATTTTTAAAAAATGTAAGGGGTGGCTTCTACATTTTCCTGTGCAAGTTGGTCTGATGGATCTGCTTAGTAAATTGATCAAACCATGATCTTATTTTAGTATGTTCCTACTTTTTGTCAGAGTTTGGCAGAAAAAGAGCAAGTGAGACTTCTGTTTTTTTTTTTTTTTTGTTTGCAATTTATTGCTCTAAAGGAGTATGTAGCATGAGGAATCATTATCAAATTCTGTAACTTTTCTAAGGCTTTCTATGCCATTTTTGCATAACCAGATGATGAAGAGTGGGGCGTGCAGTGCAGACTAATGTGAGACAGTTGATTATTTCCAGATTTTGTTTGTTATTAGGTATGTGCAAACTTTATGATTAATTCATTGTTTAAAAACAATTAAGTATCCTTTGATGGCCTCCGGAATTTGTACCTAGTTAAGATAATTGCTGAAAATACTTTTGAGGGATGGTTTCAGAATATGTACTGTTGTACATGCTTAACCTTGTCTAAATCTTGTGAAAATAATAAATGCTTAGTCATATACAACTTAAAGATGTTATACTTTGATAAAGTAAATTGGTACCATACATTGTTTAAATACTTACTGCAGATTTCAAGAAATAATTGGTCTTTACTCTGTGGACGGTAATTACAGCATGTGTGTAGTGTACTTAGCTTTCTGATTTAGGATACAAAGCGCTCTGGTTCTCAAAAAGTGAGGTTTCAGTTATGGGACAGAGAATGAATGGACAGAAGTACCAGGACTAATTATGTTGATATGCTTTTTAGTTAGAGGTATACTTCATGCAAAATATTTTAAATGGGATGAAATTTACTGAGAGAGAGCCTCAGTGCAGGTTAGATGTACAAGCTCTCATGTGTGAAGATTTTGTAACCAGAGTCCTCTTGGTCAGCTAATTGGATATCTGATTTCTCCCCAGAGTCCAGACTCTCTTTCTTTGCAGAGATTGCCTTTTGAAGGCAACATGCAGCTTTAAGGCTGTAACCTAATTTCAAATATACTAATTGTCAATAGCACTCTAAACTTAGTTGTCCCCAGGTGTATGTTAGAATTGCCTTTTTTTCCCTGTTCTTAGTAATATGCTTTAAGAGAGGCTCTATGGTAATATGTTGACCCTGAACAGTAGGACTTGGTATAGTCACTAATGTGAGTACTTGTCTTTTTGACATTTTTAGCATGCATTATTTTAGACAGATTATCATGTAAGTCAGTGGTCCTTTTAGTTGAGCCATGCATGGCAAGCAGCCCGCCTGTCTTGCATATCCGTACTTGTATGAAATGCCTCTACGTGCTTCCATTTTTGCTACTAGCCAAAAAGCAAATGTGAATTTTAAAGACTGGGATCAGTACTACTTTACTCTTGTTTTGACATTTATTCTGAAGCAAACCAGAGTAAAGCTGTACTGTATCAGAATCTTAGAATCATAGAATGGTTTTGGGTTGGAAGGGACCTTAAATGTCATCTAGTTCCACCCTCCCTGCCACAAGCAAGGACATCTCTCATGTAACAGGTTATTCAAAGCCCCGTCTAGCCTGGTCTTGAACACTGCAGGGATGGGGCATCCGCAGTTTCTCTGGGCAACCTGTTCCAGTGTCTAACACCCTCATAGTGAAGAACTTGTCCCTAGTATCTAATCTGTATCTCCCTTCTTTCACTGTAAAGCCATTCCCCCTTGTCTTGACTTGTCATGACCTTGAAATAACCTTTTGTTTTCCTTTTGTATGGATGTAGTTCACAACATGCTGTGAGGTGTAGACTCGTTTGCTTAATACCAACATGTTCCAACACTGATGCATCCCTGTTTTGACTCCCAGAAGCAGAAAGTGATTTATACAAGCTGTCACAGAATTAACATTAGTAATGCTTTCTTCTCAGTGCTCTGAGAATTAGGTTACTTGGCTTCCGAATGCAAAATGAAGCAAAGTAGAAACTGTATTGAACGGCAATATGATTTATTTTTAGGTAGTGAAAACTGTGTGTCAGTAGATAACGGTTTGAGAGTAGATTCCCCCAAAACCATTTTTATGGGTTTATGCATGTTCTTTCCTAGCCAGCATTATAAGCTTTTAATTTAGTTTTCCTTGAGTTTTGTGCACATTCATTATCAGGAGGTAGTTTTACCTATTTTTGTATTCTTTCCAAAAAGAGGAGACTCATTTCTCCTCCCTCATAATCTAATACTAATTCAGTTCACTCCCTCTTTTTGTCTGGAAGATGTCAAGACAGAAGCAATGGAAGTAATTCAGTACATTTGTCAACATCATACCCTTACAGAATCAAACATTTCAATTTGATGAAAATAAAAAAAAATATATATAAGGAAGAAATGCCCATTTCTCACCCTGCAAGCTTACTTTTTTTTACCATATTCTCACTGAAACTGTAATTACCCTCTCTGTAACTTCATTGGTGAATTCAGACCTGTTAGTTCATGGACATTGTAACCAAAAAGTTCACAAGCAGATTCCTCCTTATTTTGGTTTCCTCAGTTTTAGTTTACTCAGTTTATTTTGAGCCCCTGCATTTCTAAAAAGTTTGGAAATCAGTTTGCCAGTCTTGGGTTGATTATGCAGATACGGATTTCAGAATAGCAAATTAATTTATGGAAACACTGATACTTGAATGTTGTCTCTGGAGAGCATCCCTCATCTCTAGAATGAAGTTTATTTTCTACCATAGGATTTTACTTGCAGAGAGTGCCCTGTCATGTCGATACTTTCTTACTTACGTCTCTTCTCAGCAGACGTTTTTTACTGTTATTCCCCAAAGGGCTGCTACAACAAACCTTACTTGTAGGTGGACTTTTTTTTTTTTTTTTCTTGTTACACGTTTTTTGGATGCTGCTTTCTGAAATGCACTTTGCCAGTGTGGTAACAGAAATAGTTGTGCCACTGGTTTATAAACAGAAAAAAACAACAAAACCACCCCAAAACAAAACAAAAAACAAACAAAAAAACACAAACAAACAAACAAACAACCAACCAACCAAAAAAAAAAAAAACAACCCCCAAAAAACAAACCCAAAAAGGATTCTGGTAGAAGGGGAAAGCTTGGATTATTGGCCCTGTTTTTTTGCCATGAGTACTCTTTAGGAAAATCTCCAATCAAATTGTGTGTGGGAACAGTGCCTAAATAGCAGATGGCTGCGAGTGTAAGCATACAGAAGATCATGTCCATGCATTAAATGTTTTTACTAGGGCAGACTTGTTATGTATCTGTAACTTGTGTGCCAGTGATTGAGAGGATATGATGCTAATAGTCATCTTCTAAAGAAGTCTAACTTTAACAAATAATAACATTTTTTCTGTGTAAAAAAACCTTCCATGAACAAACTTGCATTTCTTGCATATGGGTTTAGGAGGAATTTTAAATTTCTTTTTAAAGTTCTTATAGAGGAATTTTAAATAAGACCAAAAATAAGTAAATGTATCATTATCTAACAGAAGATGAATTATTACATAAAACTAACCTAGCTATTTGTGCCCAAATTGCCATAGAATCAATTAAAGTGTAATTCTTTCATTTGCCAGATAGTGTGGGTTTGGTTGGGTTTTGGTTTTGAGTAATTTTTTGTTTGTTTTGGGAGTGTTTGGGTTGGTTTGTTTTGTTGGTTTGTTTTCTCTTGCAAGGCTATTATATATTCAGATCCTATAATGCTTATCTGTATTGTTAGATTACTGCAGAGCAACTTGCTCATATGGATACATTTATGGAATGTCACCACTGGTTTGCTTCATTAGCATCTGTTCCTCTGTTTCCTCTGATGTCAGAAACTTTTATTATTCTAATTTATTTCATTATATTGTTGTGTCTTGGATAAAATCAGAAAAAAATCCCAGAGTAATCTGTTCTAAATACTTGATTTTGAATCACATTTTTCTTAGCCGTTTCATAAGAATATGTAATTTGAAATAAATATTATATCAGCTTTGCAGTCCTGGTCATGTGAAATAATCAATAGGTGCTCTTAAAAACCCGAAGTATAAAAAAAAAAAAAGAAAAAAGGAACTGACTGCAGTGATTGAAACTGACTGCAGTGATTGAATGAGTATAGAATATATATATTAAAAACAAACAAACATCCATAGAGCTAGTATCCCTATACTTCTAACCACATGAAAAGTATAGCTAGGATGATTAAGTGAAATTTATTATCTGATTATTACTGAGGTCAAAGCTATACTATTTGAATAACAGTATTATTGCAGGCATTATTAAATTAATTTTATTATTAACATCAGTGTAATAGAAATAAATAAGACTTTGCAACATGACTTGCTATTCAGCTGTCCCGTATTTTAGAACTTTTTCAGCTTGGGCTGTTACAATTTGTAAATAAATATTTAAGTAGATTTATTAATGTTATTTAAAAGATTAGATATTGAAGGCCGTAAACCTCCATTTGATAGATTGAACTCTGGAGAAAAAAAGACCTGAATATTCGATTCTCATTTATTCTTTTGAGAAGAGTAGAAAGTGTCGGCTATTTTTTTGATATTGAGTTTTCCTGATCTTCACTCTTCTTTATATTGGTGAGAATATCATCTTTTGCGAAAATGAAAATCTTACTGCTTCTTCAGGTCTTGTATTCTTTGCAGACAGTTAAATAGCAATATTGAGAGTCCAAAAAAGCATGGTTCCTACCAGGAGGAGATTACTGTGGAAATAAAGTTAATCTGTGGGAGATACTTTTTGAAAGCCCCGGCCAAACCACAGACTGTTTTTATTTTGGATTACAAAAGCATCTGGGTGTAACTTTTGACTAGAACTCTTTACTTTTTTGAGTCTTGTTACAGGGACTCAACAGAGATTGGTTGACTTCAGAAGGGCATGTCCTTAGGCATTATAAAGGTATTGACGTCTGAGCAAAGATAGTAAAATCTTGTTCCTGTCTAAGTTAGTTAGAGTAATTTAAAGAATGCATTATTTCCTTAAGAAGGGTCTGTTTTATTTGACGTTCAGTACTGAAAAACATGCATATTGTTTCAATTTTTCAGTAGCTGTCGTGGTTTAAACCCAACCACAAGCCTCGTTCACTCACTCCCCCCCCTTCTTGCCCTCCCCCTGCTTCTGGAGGGACGGAGAGGAGTATCAAAAAGAATGCAACTCCCACGGGTTGAGATAAGAACAGTTTAGTAACTAAGGTATAACACAGACCACTACTGCTACCACCAGTAATAATAATGCTAAAGGAAATAACAAGAGGAAAGAATACAACACCTCAACACCAGCCGACCAATAACTCGCCCCACTTCCCCCAGCAGAGCACCGACTGATACCTCCTCCAGCCCTGCAGTCCCAACCCTTCCGGGTAACTCTCCGTTACATCCTGGGCATGACGTGCTGTGGTATGGAATACCTCTTTGGCTAGTTTGGGTCAGGTGTCCTGTCTCTGCTTCCTCCTGGCCTCCCCTCCTCCCTGGCAGAGCATGAGGCTCAGAAAGTCCTTGGCCAGACCAAACATTCAAGCAGCAACTGAAAACATCGGTGTTATCAGCTCTCTTCCCAGGCCAAAAGATCAAAACACAGCACTGCACTAGCTCCTAAGAAGGAGAAAAATGACTGCTGCTGCTCAACCCAGGACAGTAGTGTATGGTACCTCGAGAGGTAGGAGGGATATGATTTCGCGTACATAGCAGTTCCATTTAGGGCAGGATAGAGAACCATGGATTTCTGACTCCATTTTCAAATTTCTTTCGTTCTCCTGCTTGCAGCATATACATTGTGAAATGATTCCCTTCTCTCCCCAAGAGAAAATGCTTGTTTTGAAAGGGTTTTGTTCAGTTGCTCCACAGCAAACAACATGTTCTGAATTTTTACTAACAGAAACGATAGCGAGGCTTAAAAAAAAAATAAAATATATGTGTATATATATGTAAAATCATTACCATCAGATTGCATTATACAGTGTGTAGTCCAGACTATAAGAATTATTTAGCTTTAGCTTCAGATAAAACTTTATCAGTTTAGCAAGCTTGGTTTTAATACATTAGCCTTATCTGCTTGTTTACTTGTTTTTATTTTCTCAGAAATCTTTGTCTAAGCAGTAAATTAAAATATCCTATTTGAGATGTTAAGAGCATTCAGCATTAATAAAATGAACAATGCTTAGTACAACTATTATAGCCTACAGTAATTTGAATAATTGAATACCACTTTGTCTGGAGAAAACCATTTATAGCAGCACTTGCTTTTCCAAAGGAAAGCAGAGTGAAAACTCCAAATGTTATGTTGATAAATGTTTTGTAAAACCTGCTGATCCCATTGCATATGTGTGCATAAGGCATCTAGACGCTGACATTCTCTTAATGTTATTTATAGCAGCAGCAAAAAGCAAATGATAAGTGCGCTCAAGTGCACAGAATATTAAGTGTTTAGGATGGCAGCTTAAAAAGAGATCTACATACTCAGAGAAGAAACAGCCTTTAGGGTATCACAGCAGGAAGAACCCCAGAGAGCAGATGAAAGCAGGTGTAAAAATGACAGAGTAATTCTTCTTTCCATTGAAGATGTTGAGAGTTCAGTTCAAGGGATTGCAGTTTCAATCTACTGATTTTTCAGTTTCCTTTCTTTGACTTCTTCTGTGATTAGAAAGGATTATAATAAATTATTTAGTTGGAAGAAGATTTAAATTAGGTCATCTGACATAGCGACCTTGTAGCTATGATTGTAACTTCACAACAAAATACCCAACAAAGGGAAAAACCTACAAACTGTGATTAGAAACTGGGGGGGGTGGGGGGGGGTGGGATTCCAACCAGACAGAAATCCAGAATGTCTCCCAAAACAACACACTTAAACCTGGGCCATGACACTTTGATGAAAGGTTAGTAAAATTTATACAATATATGGAAAAGGAAGATGTTTGTATACAGTATATAGTGATAAACAATGACTATCACATTTATTTTGCCTGAAGAATACTGAGCTGAATGACACCAAGCTGAGTGGTGCAGTATACAAACCTGACGGATGGGGTGCCATCTAGAGGTACCTGGACCAGCTCAATAAGTGAATGTATGTAAACATCATGAAGTTTGACAAGATCAAATGCCAAGTCCTGCACCTGGGTTGGAGCAGTCCCCCCCAGTTACCAATACTGGCTGGAGAGTGAAGGGATTGAGAGAAGCCCTGAGGGAGAAGGACTTGAGGGTACTGGTGTTTGGGGTTTTTTTTAATCCTCCAGTTTGCTGGAGTTTATCCTCTGCTGGACATAACCTGGAAATGAGCGTACACAGCTCAGAAAGCCAACTCTGTCCTGGGCTGCATCATAAGAAGTGTAGCCAGCAGGTTAAGGGAGGTGATTTTCCCCTCTGCTCTCATGAAGCCCCAGATGGAGCACTATGTTCAGTGCTGGTGTCCTCAGCACAGGAAAGGTAGGGAGCTTTTGGAGAGTGTCCAGAGAATGGCCACAGAAATATTCAGAGGGCTAGAGCACCTCTCCTGTGAGGAGAGACGGAGAGAGTTGGGGCTTCTCTCAGCCCCAGCTTTGGGGAAGACCTTATGGCAGCCTTCCAATATCCAAAGCAGGCCTACAGGAAATTTGGAGAGGGACTTTTCACAAAGGTGTGTAGTTATAGGACAATGGGGAATGGTTTTAAGCTGAAAGAGGGTAGATTTAGGTTAACTATTAGGGAGAAATTCTTTACTGTGAGGGTGGTGAGACACTGGAGGTAGTTGCCCAAAGAAGTCATGAATGCCCAAGTGTTCATGACCAGGCTGGACTGGGCTTTGAGCAGCTTGGTCTAGTGAAAGATGTGCCTGCTTACTTCAGGGGGTTGTTCACTAGAAGGCTGTTCAATGGTCCCTTCCAACCCATATCATTCCATGATTATATTATATGATAAAATGATCTCTCATACTATGTCAGTTTCTTTGACCACTTTATTTAAATTGTGATGTGGCTTAGATGTTCAGCTTTATTTAATCCACCATTTCAACTGCTGTGATGTGTCACACTGAAAAAGCAAGTGTATCAGCCCTTAGTATATTCTAGCTGTTGCTTTTGACTCATGAGACTTCTAACAGGGCTAGTTTGGAGCAACAAAGATAAGAAAACCTTCCAGTACAGTTCTCTTCTAAATACTTAAATGTATTTAAAGTAAACTTAACCTCATTTAAGTGAATTGTTCTGTGCGTACATGCAAGTTTTAGCACAGTAATTGAACTAACAGTGTTTATGGTAGTGTGCCAACAGAAATTCTCCCAGGTATTCCTCTCAAAGGTACTTTAAAACCATCATATCCTTTGTCTCACATTGGGTTTATTTTCAAAAATATGTTTTTGGATAATATTATGTTGGTTGGTTTTGTTTATTTTATTAAGTTCACAGTTGGTAGGAAGCAACATATACATAGGAAAGCTGGTTTCATTATTTTGGTAAAGGTCTATTTTCCTTACACTTAAGGCTAAATCTTTTACTTCTTTCCTTCTGCTGACTAATGATAATGTCATGGGAAAGAACCTGATCTTGTTGCTGCATTAACTTTCCAGTGTTGCTTATGTGCACACGTTTGTGATACTGCCTTGTGGCTGTTGTAAAGAAAGAGTGAAGTTACTGGCCAGTGTATAGATGTTTCTTCCAATAGGGTGTAATAATTACATTTTTGAGGTAGACTGCAATCCCAGCCTATCTCCTTATGTGTGTTTGCTATAATTTGGAAATTTTGTTATTGGTGGTATTTCAGGTATTTCCTACATCAGTCTTTTCAACACCAGCAAAATCCCATTTCTGTTTGTTTTCAGGCACACTAACGTGCCATAAAATTTGTTGAAGAAGGAATTGCATTTCCTAAGATTTCTGTCAATGCTTCCCTGCATTGTACATTGTAATAGCAAACAGAGAATCATCATCCACACTGCAGTGACCAGGCAACTCAGCAGCAGGAGGCAGCTATAATGTACAGTGAGGCAAGGAACATAATTACCTAACAGTTGTCAGGCTTATATCTTACAAGTACAGCAAGAAGAGAAGAACGTGGTTTGGTTGTTCTTATTTTTGTATAATTTGTGTATAATGCAGAAAAAAGTAAGCTGTAAGAATAGGTTGGTAGAATTATGTTAACAGTTGAACTCAAATTATCTTAAGGGTCTTTTCCAACCTAAATGACTCTGATTCTAATAGGCTGCTACAAATATAAATAATCTTGTACCAGAGCTTAATAAAATCAGTACAACGCTGTTGTTAAGCTTTGGATTTCCCTGCTTACAGAGATGATCAGATCTGAGTTTTCTATTTAGTGTACACCCAGAGAACAAGGCTGGTCAGTAAAACACCCTCATCTAAGCTAGGAGAGGAAGAGTTATCTCTTGCTTTCCATGTGGCATGTGGCACTGCTGCTGTTTCTTGGGTGTTTTTTGTTATTTCTTTCCTATTACTATTATTTTTATGTATTCTTACTGCCATGTAAGAATGTATTCATTGGTGTCCATGAATATGCAGATGGCCTTGATTAATCAGCCCAGTAATTTCTTTACTGCAGGTGTCAGGGCTTTGCCCTTGAGGTATTAGCAGCAAGTCCTCTCTCTCCAGAAGTGACTTTGATCATGCTCAGTTTGGTTGTAAGTTAAGGTTTAGAAGCTGTATGAACAGGGTTTCTGTGATATAAATAGGCTGAAGAGTTACTGCTGAAAGTATGAGAAATATTTACTGATTTTTTGTTTACTATTGTCAGTTGGAAGTATCAGGCCTGACCTAGGCAGAAGCCTTAAAAAGGCAAACAGTAACAGATGGCAAATCCACAAAAGAAAAGAGGAATTTGCATTTGAGCCTGTAAAAGAGGAAGGGCAAGAGAAAGAAAGAGAAAGAAATCTCTTACTGTTTTTAAAGAAAGAGAGGAGGAAAATATATTCCTGCTAATGACTAGAAACAATTAAAAATGAAATGTAAATGGCTGCACAAATTGCATTATTGCTTAAGATTGCCCAAGAACCTGTGTGAGAGAAAAAATGGGGAGGTGGGGAGAGATAAGAATTGTCATAAGGGTAAGAGAAAGGGAAAGACATGTAGCATCACAAAAGACATGAGCTTTAGTGAAATGAAAGAAGGAGAACACAGGACAAAATATTCATACCTACGTAAGGAAAGATACAAATTTGTGTAACCAGAGGTTGTTTTTTTTTGTGTGTTTTTTTTTTTTTTTTTTTTATGAAGGGTGGCAGAACATAGCCAGAAAACAAGTTTATATTTGGGAAGTAATACAAAGTAATACAAACCAGGTTTCTTCCTGCATTCAGGTTGCTTCAGATTGTAGAAAAGTATAGCTCCATGTTACAACTATTTGTAGTGTACAATCTGGGGGGGGGGGGGGGGGCATATATGCATATATATGCACACATGTGTATGCATATGTATGGAGAGTGTCTGTGAGTCCAAATCTTCTGCAAATGTTCATTAAAAAAATAAAAATTAAATTGTATATGTTTGTTTATTTGCCATGAGTGTATTTCATTCACTTGATTCTCTCTGCTGTGTCTTTTGAGAACAATTCTAGAATAATGAGAGGAAAAAACCCAAGCTATGTAGTTTTAGGTGAAGTTCAGTGAGTTTTTTGGAGGGTCTTGTGTGCTACAATGCCAAAACAAATACACAGGTGCAGTCTGGAAGACCAAAGAGCTCTTTCCAATCTTACATGTTTCTTCAATTCCATCATGGGACTCTACTGGTTCCCACAGCCTCTTTTCCAAAAATACACTGGCAGAACTATAGGCATGACATTTTTTCTCTCTCTTCTTTAAGAATGTAAACCAGAATCCCTTAGAATATACATGTGAAATTCCTGTGAGTTAATCATTCTGAGATATATAATCTAGGCCTGATAGTGAATCTTTTACTGATAGACAATTACTCGAATGACAAGTCTAATGTCAACATCTATGAAATAGCCATATGCTTGTTGGAGCTCTGCTGTGTCAGAACGTATTTCCATTAATTTCAGTAGAACTCTTAAGTAAAGCCATTGTATACTTGGTCTACTTCTCAACTTACCAATTTTTAAGTCTTCAGCTAGAAAGTTGCACTTTAACAGTTCCTTCTGTTTTGCATGCTAAGGAGAATCAGAAAGGAAGCACAATGGTATTCATTGATATTCAATAACTAATTATGCCAGCAAAGATAGATTTTGAGACTAGTAGAATGTTTGTGGTTTTATTCTGCCTCCTGGCCCCCTATTACAAGGTATCCAAATAAAGAAATAATTCATACATGTCATGTATTTCATAGCTTTCCAATATTATGTTATTTATTGTACTTGTTTTTTTGCTGAATATATTGCCTTTTTAGAACTTTGCACTGTCTGCCCTGTCTGCGTGCGGTCATGGTCATCTTTTGTTTTGCTGTAGTCTTAACTGTCCTGCGAGTTGTATGCCTTGTACTCTCTCTCACAACTTCCTCCCCACTCCCCCCACCCCAAGTTGTTTCTACCTCTGTTTGTGAAAAATTCGGTGGGGACTGATAAACTCTTAATACAGATTAAAAAGAATAATAAAAAAAAAAAAATCAACCAATTTTACAGTTATATCATTGGAAGATAATTCTGTGGGTTATTTGGTTATTGTTTGTTATTTTTTTTTCTTCCAATGTGGAATGACTTTCAAATCTTGCATATAAAATATCACTTTTTTCTTGTTGAAAGAATTTGTAAGGGATTATATTGTCTGTATAAGATACTGTTAAGTACTGTCCACAAGAAAATAACCTTTGGTTCTTGTACAGCAATCAGAATGATTTCTGGCTATATTTATTTCTCCTTTGAGATTTCTCACTAACTAGATGCAGTACACTGTAAATGCACTGTAAATTTTCCTCAGAGTGTGTTTTATACATAGTGGTGTTGGAAGCAATAAGCACTTGGTTTTGTCTAGCACGTAAGTCAGTAAATACATAAACAGATACAGATTTATGACTCTACACTTCAGAGTATTACAATGCTTGATAATGCAGTGCAGTCAACTTTATCTAAATGCCAAAGAGGACAGTGAATATATCAGTAATTCCAAGGTTATTTTTGATATAATTAATAGGTTGAGATTTCTTTTGTACCACAGTTTCAAGAAACTTCAGTTCTTCTAATCAGGATTATTGGATATGGAATGTATGTCCTTGAAATATGTAATACAGGCATACAGATATAAAGTGTAGGCTGATGTCGTCTTATCTGCATATGCATTTTAGTGTATAGTGTTTCTTATGGGGACAGACTGACTCTTCAGCAAGTAATGCAGATTTCAAAGTGTTTGTTCACATTACTAGTGTTAGTGAAGCCTTCTTCGGTGCAGTCAATGGAAAACCTCTCACTGCTGTCAGTGGGTTAAATATATCAGTCTGCAAAACTGCCAGACATCACTGTTCACAAGGTAACTACATTTTATCTCACCTTTACTATTCTCAATCCTACAGCTTTGCTGAGCATACATGAGCTACACTTTTTTTTTAAGTGTTCTGTGTCAGAAACGTGCCAGAAAAGCAACAGCTACAGTAGCAGACCAGTATTTTTTCTTCTTTTTTTTTTTTTTTTCTTGGAGTGGAAAGCTGAGATAGTATTCCAAGAACCTTCACAGAATCATAAAACAGTTTTAGTTGGTCATCTAGTCCAACCCCCCTGCAATGAACAGGAGGGTCATCTTCAACTGGATCAGGTTGCCCAGAACCACATCCAGCCTGGCCTTGGATGTTTCCAGGGATAGGGCATCTACCACCTCTCTGGACAACCTGTGCCAGTGTTTCACCAATCTGATTGTAAAAAATATCTTATTTGCATCTAGCTTGAATCTCCCCTCTCTTTAAAGCAATTACCCCTTGTCCTGTTGCAACAGGAATATCATCTGTATATCTACATTTTTTTAAATGTAAAAGAATGAAGATAACTTTTCTTCTCAGTTATGCCTCACTTCTAGAACTAGAAGAAAAAGGTGACTTATACTGTATATGATCAGAAAGAATGGGGCTGAGGCATTGGGACAGATACCTTTAATAAGCATGCAATATTTTTAGCATTTAATTAAAGCAAATGTGAAAATTAGATAACAATTGTGGCTATATAGCAAATGGAAAAATGAAGGGAAGATATATACAGTGACAGTGTGTGCTACATTCTGCACAGTTCTGTTAATCACAAAAGCCTGATGTCTGCCTAACAATCCTTGTGCTTCTACTTACTACTGTTCTTCAAGATCAGTTTTCAGTTGTTCAGGCGCCAGCTGCGGCCTTACAAGGTGTTTTAGTTACAAACTGTTAATGTCTGGAAGTAATGGGGTAGTCTGAGCTTGGTTCAGGAATTTTACCAGAAATCTTACTGAAGGAAAGATTAATTCTGTTTCATTTAAATATTAAGTAAACTTTAGATTGTTTATAGTTAATTAGATTTCATGACTGTAGAACACAGATAAGGAAGCTTTTTTAAATACCATAAGCATAGATTATCATCTACTCTGGCCATCATGCTTGGATCTCCTGGGGAAAATTCCCTAATGCTTGGTAATTTGTAAATTAATTTAACTTCAGTGTCTTTTTGTTTTGGAGCAAGTAATTCAAGTCAATCTAAGCAAATACATTACCATACCATTAATTTTTCTATTCATTGGAGGTTCTGTCAGAGCACAAGGGAAAATTTCCATACCGTGAACGTGGCTGAGCACTGGCACAGGTTGCCCAGAGAGGCTGGAGTCTCCCCATCCTTGAAGATACCCTAAAGCTGATTGAACATGGTACTGAGCAACCTGCTTCAGGCAAGCGAGCTTGAGCAGAGATTTGGACCAGATAACCTCCTGGGGATTGTTTTTAATATTTGGTGTACTTTGTTTTCTCATTGGAAAATGTTTATGCTGTAATTGTCTAGACCCAAGAAATTTCCTGGTTCAGCTTTTTCAGGCCCTAGCTGAGCTACTTTTTGCTATCAAGATTTTATATAAGTCAGCTTTATTAGCAATAGCTATTTGGTTAGAAATTAGTAGAAGAAGCAGAGTATGTATAGTGGTAAAGTTTGAATTCTCTTAAGAGCGAAACCTCTTTTTGGAGAGCTTTTTACCATGTATTGATTTGTTCTCTTCATTCTAAATAGTAAACAGTCTTCTTAGTGGAGACTGTCCTTTTACAGCATCCTGCTTGTTTGCAAAACACACATCTTCAGCAGCTTTGTTTTCAGTATGTCTCCCACTCTTAAGCTGTAATGCCAGCTGGATTTTACTAGGGGAAGTTGTAGTCACTTATTTCCGCAAGCACAGGAATAATGACTTGTAGATGTGAACAGGACTGTAACTCCTGGTTATAAGGGTGGTGTGGCAGGATACCTGTAGCAACACATCCCTGTATACAGCAAGCAGGTTGAATTACAAGAAACTAAAGAAACTTTGATGTTTTATACTTTGGCTTACCTCAGTGTCCTGGGTTTACCAGGAGCCGTTTTGCTCCTTCTTAGTAACTGGTGCAAGCTCTGTGTTTTGACTTCCAGCCTGGGCAGAGAGCTGATAACACCGATTGTTTTTAATTGTTGTTAAGTAATGTTTATTCTGGCCAAGGACTTTGTGAGTCTCATGCTCTGCTGGGGATGAGGGGAGGCCGGGAGGAAGCAGAGACAGGACACCTGACCCAAACTAGCCAAAGAGGTATTCCATACCACAGCACGTCATGCCCAGGGAGGTAACTGGGAGTTACCCGGAAGGGCAGGCTCTCTCTCTTCAGGGGGGTCGAACTCGTTCGGCGGTGGTATCGTATTCTCTTGTTATTTTCTCTTATCAATATTATCATTGGTGGTAGCAGCAGTGATTTGTATTATACCTTAGTTACTGGGCTGTTCTTATCTCAACCCGTGGGAGTTACATTCTCCTGATTCTCCTCCCCATCCCTCCGGGAGTGGGGAGGGTCGGGGGTGGGGGTGAATGGACGAGCTGTGTGGATCGGTTTAAACCACGACACTCAGTATATCTATGTGTCATATTCAGTGGTAGAATAATCTGAACATAGTTTGATTTCCAGTCAGTCATAATAGATGAAACATAGAAAGAAACATGTATGTATGTAAATTGGTTAGCAATATATGGGTGATTCCAGATAGGTGCTGCAGCATCAGAATAAGCCCTCATCTCTGGAGGCATGAAGATCACTGCAAGAACATGAACTGTCTTGCCACTTTGCCAGGGAGACTGGGAACCGATGCTGAAGCTGAAGTAATGAGCTCCAACAAGAGTACTCTGAGAGCTCATTTTGGTTGAAAAGATTTCTTGAATTTTGAATATAGTGCTAATGAGAGCTGTAAGGTCAAATAATATTTGATTATGTTGAAAGGCTCAACAATGAATATTTGTAATACATACCACAAAACATGATTTCACAGACAGATTTGTATTTAACTAAACTAAAACAAATGAGGAACTTACCCTATAAGGTTGTAGGTTCTGCTATGGTTGGTTACAGCAGTAACGTCTGGTGCCTTCTGCCTTGTTGGAGTATCACACGGCCAATTATCTGCAGTAAGAATGTACCACTAAAATTAAACTAATTTGGGTGCACAAGCAAGCACACAGTTAGCAAAGCTGAATATTGGGGTATTAGTCATTAATTTGGACCCCTTATGGTAATGACATTCATCATTCCTGAGAACATCTGTGACTATGAAGTTGTGGATTTGACAAAGGCAGAAGATTGAGACATGTCACAGGACAGGTACTAGCATTCTTACCTAGCAGCTTTGGGCTGACTATCATGATCAGATTAAGGGGAATTTAGTTTTCTGAAAATTTGTTTTGCAACATCTTGCTCAGATCTCTTTCAACTTTTTCTTCTGCTGCCTCCCCTGACTCTTTTGACTCCTTTTGCCTATTTTGCTCTTAAACTTTGTTTCTGTCACTTATATTTATCTGACTTTATTGTTTACCATTAAGATTCTTCAAAGTTGTTTTGTTAAATATGTTGACATTATATTGTATATGAATTGTTTCCATGTTTTCATGATTTCTTCATTTTATTGTGTTTATAATGCATAGCTAAAGCTTGTACCTTTTATATATGGATGTTGATAGAGGAAAGAGTAAGCAAAGATAAAAAAAAAAATTAAAACTGTATACTACCAAACCTAGAAGAGATAGTGTAAATCAAATAGGAATCACATGAGTTAGTAGCAGCAGTATACTGTGGTCAAATAGATTCCAGTAGACCAGATAATCGAATTTTAAGGGCTTGATTACATACGGTGTTTTTGCTGATGAAATATCTTTGATTATGTCTATGCCTAATGCTCTTATTCCAAAATTAGTACCTTTTCATTTTAATCTTAGCTTATTTTGATGGCACATTCGACTTTTATGACACCTGCGTATAGAATGACTTAGTGAGAGTGAACAAACTATCATGTAAATAGAGGAGAATTCGAAGAGTTAGTTTTCTGTTGATTAGAGTCACAATGAAGTGGTTTAACAGCTAAGTAAAATCTTCAAGTTTGAAGAGGTGTTACTGCTGAAATTACTCAGCATTTGAAGTCAGTCACAACTTTAAACAGAACATATTTGAAATTTTAATGATATAATAGAAATACTCAGCAAAATTATTTCATTGTAATAGACTTTACTGAGGCTTTCTGGAACCTTTTGTTAGTACATACATGCCAATTATGGCACAGAATCTCAGCTAGAACTGGTAGTACTATGTTTATGTTTCTAGAATATAAAAATGTATAATGCTCTTGTGTATGAACACTTTTGTGCTGTAGTAATTAAGGCAAAAGCAAATATATGCATACATATGCAGAAGTAAAAAACCAAACCATTCCACAAGTAAACTTTTGATGAGTTGGAATGAAGTATGTTTTTTCCTTGAGTTGGGAAACATTGAAAACAGAACTTTCTTAACTTACACTGTTCATTACTGTATCTGTCAGTCTTATTTTTATTCATCTCTTTCGAAAGGGAGAAAATAATCTTTCAGTGTTGTTTCAAATAAGCATTTTTATCTTTGGTAAGGGCATATAATTGGTTTTTATTGTTTGCAAAACAAGCTAGAAAAAAGTATCTACTCCCACGCTCACTGAAGTCATGTTGGCTTGGATCATGTTTCATTTTTTTTCAGTTATCGCAATTATGTAAAGTAGTCCTTTACTTCATACCTTTAATGGCTTTTGATTAAATGCCATTATGATTTAATACACATAATGTGTTTTGAAAAGGAACTAAATAAATGCAATTCAGCATCTGTCAGTTCAATCTTGTGTACTTAGTAAGCAAAATTAAATAATTTAATAAGAAAGCTTATTGAGGAATTAATTTTACTAATTTTATGTCAGCTAATTCTTTTTAAAAAGCCTGGTAAAGAAGTACTGGGAAAGATCCTCTACCTGACATTTGTTTTATGGGTTCTCCACCTCAGCTCCCTCCCCCCCCCCCCATTCTTTTCTTCTGTCCTCAATGAGGAATCCTGTTTGACTTAGCTATTTCAAAATCTCTTAAGATTTCAGTGAGCTGTATCATTCTCCGAGATGCTCAGCAGGGATTTCGACTAGCCTTTGTCTACTTATGTGCAATTGATACTCCTCTAAGTTCTTGTGTTCATATAATCAAGTTCTGAGGATTCCATGTTTCAGCAATAGGAACAGTCTAAAACGCTAGGGTGTAAGTGGAAGGTTTATTCTTTAAGTGTAAGAGATTACTGCATTGGAATTACATTATTTTCAGAAGTTCTCTCTGTAAATGGAGAGTAACAAGATCTTTTCACTATTCAGTTTCTCTTTTTCTTTCTAGATAGCTGGGCTGTTTCTGACAGCAAAAACATTGTACTTTACTAAGTCAAAGAATCCTAAACAAAGGCTTTGCTTAGTTTAAGTCTTTGGATTTATAAGATGAATTACTCCGACTCAGAAGTTTCTATTGTAAGGACTGCTTCATTTGTAAGCTACTTGGATCATCTTGAGTGTGATGCATATTGAGTTGCAAGTCCACAAGCTTATTTCAGGATTTGTGGCTTTTAAATCTTTTGACTAAACACCTCTTGACTAATTGTGCACTTTGTTAAAATGGTGTAATAACTAAGGCTTTTATTTCTCATTACTGATGCGGTGTCATTCAATTTTATTTTTCCCTGAATGTTACTTCCAAAGTTGATAAAGTAATTTTGGATCATTACAAACAGTGCATGCAGTGCTAACTACAGTTTTTAGAAGCCTCCTAATGGTTATTGTCACAGGATAAGGAAGAAGGCGGGTTTCTCCCAGTGTGATGAGGCATTAGTTTAAGAAGTGTCAATAATACAGGTAGAGTTTGTGAGGTCATGAATCTGAATCCTTTCCCCCCGTATGAAGATAGGCTGAGAAAGTTGGGGCTCTTCAGCCTGGAGAAGAGAAGGCTGTGTGGAGACCTCATAGCAGCCTTCCAGTACCTGAAGGGGGCCTTTAGGGATGCTGGGGAGGGGCTCTTCGTCAGGGACTGTAGTGACAGGACAAGGGGTAATGGGTTAAAACTTAAACAGGGGAAGTTTAGATTGGATATAAGGAGGAAATCCTTTCCTGTTATGGTGGTGAGGCACTGGAATGGGTTGCCCAGGGAGGTTGTGAGTGCTCCATCCCTAGCAGTGTTCAAGGCCAGGCTGGATGAAGCCTTGTGTGGGATGGTTTAGTGTGAGGTGTCCCTGCCCGTGGAGGGGGGTTGGAACTAGATGATCCTGAGGTCCTTTCCAACCCTAACTATTCTATGATTCTGTGATTTCACATCAGCTTGGTACTCAGATTCTCCAGTGTGACACACTGGTGATGATGAGCAAACAGATGTTCTCTCTTCTGTTAATGTGTATTCAGGTTTCATTTATTATAGTTGGACAGGCTATGAAGTGTAGAGATGGAGAAGTGAGAATTACAAATACATGTGCTGTGCATGTTTATGCATATTTTCCTTAACGATAACCTAAACTATATGTACATGTGTAATTTCCTGTAAGACTTTGAGGAATCTAGTAAGATGATCTTTCTGTAGTTCCGTTTATTTTACCGATATATGTACTAAATGCACTCCAAGTACTATACTTGTTTCTTTCGAAATTCATAAATTTGTCATCTGACGTAGCCACTGTTAGGTTTGGTTTGGGGGTTTTGTTGGATTTTGTTCATTTGTTTATGGGGTTTTGTTTCTAACTGGATACAAGAGAATTGTGGACACATATTTATTTTACCTTCCAGTGCAGTAATAATATTTCATAACTGAAAATTAATCATTAACATGATTAAAAGAATGTCCCTGCTTCTATGGCTTCACCATCTACTATAAAAGCTGTCCTTAAGGAGCAGCTTACGTGTTTCTTTTTAATATGATACATACTTTCTTTTACGCTGTCTTTGACACTGAAAGAATTAACAAGGTTAATTATGTTGACATTTAAAGTATCATAATTGGCGTCTGTGTCAGTGTCCATTAACATGAATGAATTCTGTTACTTAAAATCATTCATTTACTCTGCAAATCTAGAGAAATTACTGTATGATTAAACTAAGCATGTTCAGGTTTTCAATACTTCCTTATAATCCTAATTCATGCATATTTCATGTACATCAGACACTAAAGATGATATCTGACTGTTTCAAATGGCTGTTCACATGTGTTTACTTCTCAAGAATTTTTTTTTCACGCAGGCAGTGATTCATACACTAAACAAAAATTACTGGTAGAAAAATGACTAAATTTTGTTTTCCTTCTGACCCCTATAGTCTCATTTAAACTCACTTAAACTCTCAAAAAATACTTACGTGGTTGCAACAATACTTAGACTGTTATCCCCACACTTGCACCTTCTAGCTAGTACCTTCCAGTTTATCTGATGTGACAGCTAAAACCCATAGTGTGAAGTCTTTTGACCTATTTAGGTGCATGCACTTGGGGAATTCTTATGTTACTAAATGTTTCGTGATAATTCCATCATAAGACCAAATGAGAGCTGAGAAGGGGAGGGGATGTGAAGATGCAGAACACAAAGTATTTGAAACTTAAGCTTTATTAATTCATAAAATAACCTCTGTTTTCTTCTGAAGTACTTTGTGTATGGTATTCAGCGTTAATTAAAACCTTGGATGTCTGATTTATCTTGAAATGCTTGTTATGAAGTGTGAGAAGGCTTACAAGGAGCAAAAGCTATGTATTGAAGATAGAGTTTGAGTAAATTAAAAAATTAGGAAAGTTAGTTTTGTTTGTCCATCTTGCATGAATTGTATCTGCTAAGGATGCGCATTTTCCTCTAGAGTAAAATAAATAAATTTCATGAGTAATTTACAGTAAAAAGCTTTTGAGCTCTATTCAGATTTTCAGACTATTTATCTAGCAAAATATATTTGTCTGTGAAAGCTAGCAAAATGTTTTTCAACGGCAAATAAAGTTTCTGTATGTAAATAGCTGTTGGTTTCAAATTAAAATGTATGCTTATCTCCACAATGCAGACTGTGAAAATCAATGTTGTTTTACACAAACATAAGTGCTAGTATCTCTCCCATAATTTACTCTGATTTATCATTTACTAAAATTTAAAAACTCTGTGTGACCATCCATTGCTACATTTTAGAGTTTTATGGAAAGGATGTAAGAAAAAAGGAATGAACAGCAGCAAAATGCTTTCATCTCACTCATTACATTATTAGAGAAGGAAATGCAAATGAGAAGGAAAGACTGTTGCTGTGTGTAGTAAAGAGTTATTTTAAATAGGAAGAATGCAGAAATATTTCTAAATAGATTCTATTTAATCAAATTGGTATGTTGCATTCAGGTTTCTCTGTACAGAAAGAACACGTTTTACAAACTCTTCAAAGTCTAGGTTATAAACAGAGTAAGTATTATACTAGTCTTATTTATGAAAAAAAATTTAAGGAGTATAGTTCAGGTAATACTTACTTGGAAAAGAGGTATAATGAAAATCTTTAAAGAAAATTTCTTAATATATTCACTGAGACAGTGGAAGAGCCAAACCAATATTGTTCAATCATCATTTTCTGCTAATGAAAACCTAAATAGAGAAATTTTGTGCTGATAGTTATCAGAAAATGGCTTATGTTATATAATTCCCTGACACAGTGAAAAGTAGGGATGAACAAGGAGTTTTAGAAAGTTGTATCTTAATGTTCCTGAACTGTCTGATTCCAACCTCTGATTTCCCAGGGAAAGCTTCCCATGCGTTGGCTTATGGATAAAAGATATGAAGAGCAGACAATGTTAGCAAGGAACTGGCGTTACATGCTTCTAGAAACTCTCTTCTAGTTGTCCTGGGCAGGAGCGTGGTGTGCGTGTGCATGTTTACATATACTCATTATGTTGAAAATGCGGCTATTCTTCTATAAGTCTGTGCGGATGACGAAAGTGCATATGATTTGCCAGCAAGTAGGAAGAAAATAATTTTCCCTGATCACACACAGTGCAGTAATATTTCTAAAGATCAGTGCTTGTGCCCCAGTAACTAGGTTATTAATTTTATGTTCCAATTATATATTAATATTCTAATTATATATGATTTTTATGTTTGAAACACATCCTTAGCAGACTTCTACTCTACCCTAAACTAGAATTTTAAGTAGAACATATAAATGGGGCAAAGCAGGAATCAGTTCTTACATGGAACTGCTCTGGCTGGAGCTGCCACACCATGCAGCCAGGATGCTCTCGATGCCAAGATGCATGAGGTCTCATGTTTTATTAACAGAGCTGGTGTTTTGCTGTTCCAGCTATGTGCCAGTGTTGCAGTGTTCCCTTCCACAGTCTTTGATCAGTGATAACACACCTATAGTTCAGACTTCTCTTTTTCACTTCCTCTGCCAGTTAGTTGCTTTTTACACTGTCCAGACCCTGTAATAATATGTTTGTGTAATATTCTTCAGCTCTGTGTCATACAGTTTTTAAGCACCATGGCAACTTGTTTCTGTCTGAAACAGGATGGAAACAGGTTGCCATCTGTGATGTTTTTATGCCTACTTTTCACCATTGACATTTTTCCATATATGATTATGTACTCCACTTCCAATTTACAATTGACTTTTATTGTGTGCATATTTTAATGAAAAAACCCAAAACAAAACAAACCCAAACTAACAACAAAACCCTCATAATAATGCCACAGATATGTTTTATATTAGTAGTCCGGGAAATGACAGTTGTACCCGTATGTATGATTGTATCAAGTCAATTAATGTCTGTCACTAGATAAAACAGATTCAACAACTGACTATACATCCACATGTAGGCACAGCAGATGATAAACAGTTTGTTTTTCTGCAGGAAGGAGTGTGAAAAAAGAAAGAAATTATTGACATAATTTGTCTTATAGTTACTGGCTATATCTAGTGAAACACCAGGAAATACACATCCCTCCATCGGTCATTATTTTAAACCTTGGATGAATAGTGAAATGCATAGACTTATATGTTATGCTACTGTATTTTCCATAGAATAAATTACAGAGATATAGGGAGTTCAGTGTATGCTAGATATTTCGTATATTAAAAATATATTATGACCGTACAAATGTGAGTGCTAATGTTTGTTGAGTAAATGATGATAGTTCCTGCATAAAACCGTAATGAATAGAAGACATAATGAATTGAACATGTGCAGTCTTTTCATGATATCCTTGTATTACTGATATTGTAGTGGTGTATGCAGGCCAAAATAAATTACTCCTTATGAATATTTCACATACACAAAACCTTCCATTTAAGTGGCAAAGTCAAACTTCACATACAAGAAACTGATTTTACTTAATAGTTTTAGATTAAGAAAACTAATACTTTTACCAGTTGTTGTATGCTTTGTTTTCGGACTACATGACTACAGTTCGATGATTTAGGGTGAAAGTAACAGGAAAAAAAAATATACATAGCTTCACAAAATTTCTTTTGCTACTTTTAAACTTGAATGATACTTTAATTAATCGTACATTAGGATTTGTTATTTGGAAATGCGCTTGTCAGACATGTAACTTCTATAGAATTTCTTGGTTGTCTCATGAACATGAAGTCAGTATGGAATGGTGCAAAAATTTTACTGGCTTTTGGTTTCCAGAGGAAGGGAAATAATTTTTACTGTGACCTCTGCAGAGTGCCAGTGAACTTGGTAATAATTGTTGCATAGATGCTCATGTTCTTCCACAATTAATTTTAAAGCTTTTTCTTTGATTTGTCAGACCTACATGTATGTTTATATTGCTTTTTATTTTCCTAAGGTATTACTTAAAACTACAAGCTGATTTTGCTTGTGAAATCATTTGGATACCTTGTGCCATTCATTGCAAAGTAAATACAAATAGATCTTAGTTCTGGCATTTCAGTCAACTTTAAAGAAGTAAGCACGAGTCAGTCATTCAACATGATGTTTTTTTAAATTTTCAGATCCTAGGCACATATGACTTGTATTTAAAATAAAAGTTCTGTGTTTCTAGCTGCCTGAAAATATGAACTAATACTAGTTAAGCAAAAAAACACCAAAACACAGTTCGAGAGAAGGAAGGCACCTTTGTCTAAAATCTCCTATTCTAAATTAAAGATAGTAATTCATCCTGTAATTCCTGAATGCTTGCAGTTGTCAATATTGAATGCTGAACTGAATTATGCCTGCAAATAAATAGTAACAGGCAATAGTAGCAGGTTATTTGCAAGAAATACAAGGGTTTTTGTTATAAAATAATGACAGTTGCAAGAAATCAAAGTAACTGCTGAGGAACTGCAAACGTATCATGTATGTCCTGCAAAGGTAACTTCTAACATCACCTTGAATCCTTTCTGAAATGCAAGTTTTTCATTAATCAACCAGGATCAGTGAAACATACTGATCAAAAACTTTCTTTAATTCTGTCTCCTGATGTCTCTGACAAATTGCTGCACAACACTGTAGGTTTCCCGCATTGCTATTTCTCAGACAAGTGTAAAAATAATAGCCGTGGACCAATGGTAATGACATCCTAGATAAAACAGAATTTTTAATACCTTTTAAATACCTACAAATAAACTACCTTCAGTTAGTTTCTAAGTATAGCTTCACTTGAAGCCAAGATAAATAGAGGCTGCTGCTAAAAAGGGATGTTCTCTGCTCTCAGCTGTTTTTCTACCTCCTGCCTGACCAGCACTACTGCCACTGTACAGCTGAATGAGGTAACTGCCATTCCAGAATGCTGATTATTTAATTTGGCAGTGTTTGGGGAAGGAGGCAGAGGGGAGGCTAGCTCAGCAGCATCCTGCACTTAACTTATCTTGGAGTAATTATGCTGTTCCCAGAACCTGTGGTTTCCTAAAACATCAGCATGTGAATATCCAGGTGACAGTAAGCAAGCACCCTAATTGCTGTTACAGATGTCGATGAGCTCTGCTGTCTGTATCTGCTGTGATTATTTTTCTTCCTGAGATTTCTGACAAAAAATTACCACGTGCATGATTAGCTCATGTAATCTAATACATGAAATATATATGGTGGAGAAACTGTGTGCTTGAGATCTTCATAACACTGTGTGTGGTGGTCTTCCCTAGCAGAGGGGTTTTCATGTTGCACTAGCAATTTTTAAGAACTCAAATCCTTTAAGGTATATTTTCATAGTTGCTGTTTAGCCAATTTAAACTTTCACATGTTTTTTGGTGTTGTCCTGGGTTCAGCAGTAGCAGTCATTTTTCTCCTTCCTAGTAGCTGGTGCAGTGCTGTGATTTTGACTTTCAGCCTGGGAACAGCATTGATAACAGCAATGTTTTTAGTTGTTGCTAACTCATGTTTAGTCTGACCAAGGACTTTCTGAGTCTCATGCTCTGCCAGGGAGGAGGGGAAGCTGGGAGGAAGCAGAGACAGGGCACCTGACCCAAACTGACCAAAGAGGTATTCCATACCACAGCACATCATGCCCACCATAGAAACTGGGGGCAGTTACGCAGAAGGATTAGATCACTGCTCAGTCGGGCTGGGTATCTGTTGGCGGCTGGTGAGCGGTTGTATTCTCTTCCCTTGTTATTTCCCTTATCATTATTATTATTGGTGGTAGCAGCAGTGGTTTGTGTTATACCTTAGTTACTGGACTGTTCTTATCTCAACCCGTGGGAGTTACATTCTTTCGATTCTCCTCCCCATCCCTGCAGGAGCCGGGGGGGGCAGGGAGAGGGGAGGAAGGGGAGAGAGTGAGCGAGCTGCTATGTGGTTCTGAATTACAGACTAGACTTAAACCATGCCAGATGCTTTCTTTGTGTGTGCTGGCACAGTTTCCTCTGCACCTGGGACTCTGCACTCAAGAACTAAAGTAGAGATCTTGCTAGACCAGTATACACAGGAGAGTAGTCAGATTCCATCTCAAGGTCCTTCACCCAACTCTCATTTTTGAAAAAAGCTTCATGCAATTTTCTTGAGGAAAAGGGCAGTTCTCCTTGTGAGACTGGAGAGACGCTGCTCTTTGACGTCAGTAACACAGAGTTAAATTTTCCTGCTGTTCCTAACAAGGCAGAACTCCTCATTCTTTTGTTTCCCAGAAAAATAAAAGGCTGATTGTGGAACTATGCATTCATGTCCCTACGGTATTCATTACATTGGCAATCAGGAACTGCCAGCCTTCAGCAGGTATTCCAGTTTTCTTCTCTGTTGAAGGAAATATTAGCAGATCACATTGCAATAAACCCCAAGCTTCACTGCTGTCAGTTTAAGAACCTTAAATATGAATCAGAGTCTTGATTTCAGAAGCATTTTCATTAAGACCATTAATGAAGTAATACAATCCACTCACCTATTGGTTCAAGAATTATGTAGGTTATTAATGTTGGATCTAAAACTGTGCCTTAGTCCTACGTATGTAAATTCAACTGCCCCAAAGTGTAGTAATTTGTCACACATTGCTCAATAGTTGATGTTGTATGCATAAAAAAATTGTTCATGTTTTGGGCAATTTATGAAATTGGTAATAATAGTGTTTGACAAATCACTTTTTATTTCTGTTGCAAACAAACATATTCTTTCATCCCTCAGCAATCCAGAAAACTTCCTTTTAAAATTATTTTTATTTAAGATACCAGCATCATAAACCCCTACACTCGATTTCCCTGGTGTCATCATTTCCTTAAGGCAACTGTAGAGCATTCCACATCCCTTTCTTCTGTTTCATTTCTACCCTTTTATGACCTTTTTTTATGTTTCTTTAATTATTTGTTTTTATATGTTTATTTTCACGTACTTGTCTTCAGTGCCTAAAGAATCATGTAACTGCTGCCACTGCCAGTCAACAAATTATATCTTGTTTCATTAGACTGCCCTAAGTTGAATAGAATCCCATAATTACTGAGGTTGGAAGACACTTCTAGCAATTGCCTAGTCTGACTTCCTCTCTTAAATTAAATTCAGCTGTAGCAGGTTGATCCAAACCGTGTCCCATCAGGTTTTGAATATCTCTTCTGAATTCTGAGCAAGTTTCATAAATGGTAATAACTACGAAGACAGGTGTGGGAAGCAAAACTAAATTATGGCAGTCACTGTATTTTCAGATGTAAAAAAAAAAAAAAAAGTAAAAAGCAAAATACCGTCTCTTCTTTTAAAAGTGAGAAAGATGAAAAAAGACCATCAGACATCTAATATTTTTTCTCTAAAACATTTACCAATGAAGATTATTTATAAACTTCAATAGAAGCTTCTGATGACAATTTTACGTAGCAGTTTACCACATAACTGCTTTCATAAAAGCTCTGTTTGCTTCGTAACATGATAGAAAAAAGATGTATTTTCAATTATTCTCAGTATCTTGAAGTAATTACTTGAAGTAATCAAAGTAATTTTTAATCAGTATTTAAGCATGGTAAAATATGCTGATAAAATAGTTAAAAGGCATGATTTATATGAAGTGAATTATACTGTATGTGAAATCTTTCTTGTACAGTTTTTTATGTACACAATCTCCATATAGCTAGCTGAATGATGCACAGTTGTTGGGGTACATGAGGAAGATAAATATTGAAGTGAGGAGTGTGTGTTACTCTAAATTAGAATGTGGATTTTGTAGTGTTAGAAAACATTGTTTTTATAGAACATTACTATTGAATTGCAACTTTGGTCTGGTAATAGGGAATGTAGCTTTTAGTAAGGCTGTTTTTTATTTTTCATTTCTTTGTCTAGTAAGAGAGACAACATCTATGTTATTTTGTTTAGGCCTTCACAAAATATAAATTCCATCTGTTTTTTGTGTGTTTGTTTCTCAGAGTATGAATGGAACTAATAACTTAACAATCACTGTCAAATCAGTTTAAAAAGTTCTTGGGTATCTTTGCCACAGTATTTTAGTGATACTTTCGCAAGCATCCCAGCTGCAGACCAGTCACTAGAGAAATACAAAGCCTTTATCACTTCGATATCCCTGGCATTGTGCATCTGAATGTCAGAAATTGTTTTGTTTTGAATTGGGAGTCTTTTTGTTGTTGTTGTTTATTCTGACATACCTTTGTTATCTTGACATATAACAGGTCGTAATTACAACAGGCATGTGCAATTTCTTTTTCTCACAAAATTGCTAATCCTCTGTATGTAGTGAGCTCCTACAGATGAGTGTGTATGTTCCCATTTTATTTAAATTTTTATGGCAGATTTTCTTCATCCTAGCTTGATAGGCCTAATTACAGCAGGATTGTGATCTGTTTGCCTTTATGGACAATACTAGGCTTTGATGCATTCCTTTGATTCTTGGAAATTATTAGACTGTGTACTGGGCCTTTTTCTTCCTTGTGCATTTGTGAATACCTGCAGAACTAAGGGGTCACCTGTGAAAGAAAATCAATGACATCTTTTCTCAGTCATTGTAACTGTCTTAGCGTAGAACCACCACTCTGTTATGATACTGGTTTTAGAGTTGTGAATAGTTTGCTAAAGAATAAAAATTAATTTTATTCTTCTTATAAAAAAAAAACCCCACATTTATTTGACCTTTTTCTTCCAAGTAATGATTCCAGTCAAATCGTAGATTATCATAAGTCTCTTTATGATCTTCAGTGTTGTCCACATTGTAATAATAAAATTCTTACTTTGGTGAATCTAATTCATTGGTTTACATTAATTTCCAATACATTGACTGTTGGGTTGAAAGAATTATGTTGTTTTATGTTGCATGGAGTAAAATTATCAGCTGCGATTAAGTATCTTTTGCCTTGTTTTATGTTTTGTTTTTTTTCTATTTTTGAGGTGAATTTTCCATAAGATTGTAATAGTGGTCTGGGGTCTGCTCTCAAATATTTCTTTGAAAATATTAAAGAAAACTTTAAAGCAAAATCAGTTACATGAAAATGTGAATGCAGAGGTGAAGTGTGCCGTCATTACAGGTATAATTTCTTTGACCTCCAAGGAGTCACCAGTAACTAATTCAGCTCTCTCTTTCTACACTGAAATAATACTATTTAGCCTCATAAACTTCTTAGTTCATTTGCTGCTTAAAATGCTGGTTTATTTGTATAATTATTATAAATAAAAAAAAAAAAATCATAGTGTGAGAAAAGGGCAAAATGAGTGCTATCTTTACCTCACTTACCTGTTGTAAATAGTCAAAATATAGGGGCCGAAAAAGCACAAACTGCAAATGGAAACAACCTACAATTTTGTACAACTAACCCTTAGGGAGACACTGGTCCATTGTGAAAGCAGACAACGCAGCAGGCTTGTGAAGTGTGTAGGTGTGAGCTCATACTTGATGTTGACGTGTATGTCCTATCCTCATTCAAGTGTCCCTGACTACGTAGCCTGATGACAAGAAGCACACCTTCATCTGAAGTCTTGTGACAGAGGCAGGGCAGTGATACAGGATTTTAAGCAAGAGACAAGTCACCAGCTGAGTGCTGCTGCCTCCTTTTCACTAATTCACATACAATGTGCAATTCTGGCAGAGTTACAAACTGCAGACAGGGGTCATAAACACGGTCAAGTATCTGGAAGGATAGTACAGCAGTGTGCTGACTGTTCATGTGTTCGCTGACGCTAATTTAATGGAGGAATCTCTGAATTTGATGGATAGAAAAAGTCACATTACTGGCCATGCTGTTAACAAATACGGTTTCATTGCTGAGTCCTTGTCAGGTAACATGGTTGGCAGCATGATACAATGCTACACCCCTACATATAAAACTTTTCTTCATTTAAGCATCTCAGGAATTTTCCACAGTAATGATGATGCTTTTGAAGATAAAAGGGTTGTTGTTTTATTACTGTTTTCAAACTTCTGCTATAAAAACAATAGGGTGTGAAGATGGCAGAGAGAAATAATCAGCTTTCGCTTCAAGTCTGTTACTTTTTGCACTGCCATAATATTTTAGTACCCTGCACAGCATAATAAGGTAAATTGGAGGTGTGATGTCAATGCTGGTTTGAATCACCTTTGGAACTAGGCGTAAGCATGTAAATTCTCTTGCAAAAAGACCCAAAAACCAAACCAAAACGAAAAAATTAGCAGGCTAGCAGATTCTATGACTTAGTAAGAATTCGGCTTTAATTACTTGCTAGAAGAAGTATTCCAAGAATCTTCCTCTAACAGCATTTTTGATTTAATTTTTAGCTGGGTTTAGATCAGCTTTTTTTTTTCTCGATTTTTGTTGTAAATTTTTATTGTGTTTGTAAATTTTTAACTGATCTGTGGAGCTGTAAAGAAAGGGAAGATTGATGTCTGGCAGATGTGGAGTTTGAGTACCTAGTGAAGTCTGGAAAAAAAATCCGTTCTAAAGGAAGTGGTGGACGCATATATTTATACCAAAACCAGCACCGGTTAGTATGTTCAGTAACTGAAATAATTTAAATCAGTCTAAGCAAATATGAGGATTACATGGGACAGACAGCTGGTGCCATCATTCTGAATAATCTGCAGAATGAGGTATCTGTTTGTCCAGGGTTTGTTTCCATTTCCTAAAATGTATTTTAAAATAAATAATAATATTCACACAGTGAAAGCTTTAAATAAAGCACGTTTCTGGTGATAAGGAGATGCTGCTTTCTGCACAGCAGAGCTAATGCTTCCATAATTGGAGGGGTGGATGTGGTTGGTTTGGGTTTTTTTGGCTTAAAAACAGAGCTTCAAACTTGCTTCAAAATTTGGAGTTGCTATTTATATTAGGGATAGGCTGGAGTGTATTGAACTCTGTCTGGGGACAGGTGAGCAGTCAATAGAGAGTTTGTGGGTCAGGGTTAAAGGGAGAACAGCTGTGGGGGACATTACTGTGGGGATCTGTTACAGACCGCCTGATCAAGAGGAATCTATGGATGAAGCATTTTATAGACAGATAGGAACAGCTTCACACTCACGGGCCCTTGTCCTCATGGGGGACTTCAACCACCCTGACATCTGTTGGAGGGATGGTATGGCCCAGCACAAGTAATCCAGGAGGTTCCTCGATTGTGTAGAAGACAACTTCCTTCTTCAAGTAATAGAGGAGCCGACAAGGAGAGGTGCCATGCTTGAACTCGTGCTTACCAAAAGGGAAGGGCTGGTCGGAAATGTGACGCTCTAGGGCAGCCTTGGATGCAGTGATCATGAGATGGTCAAGTTCAAGATCCTCAGGACAGTGAGAAGAGCGTGCAGCAAGCTCACGGCCCTGGACTTCAAAAGAGCAGACTTTGGCCTCTTCAGGAGCCTGCTTCGTAAGGTTCCATGGGAAATAGCCTTAGAGGGCAGGGGGCCCAAGACTGTTGGCTGATATTCAAGGATCACCTGCTACAAGCTCAGGAGTGCTGCATCCCAGCCAGAAGGAAGTGCAGCAGGAGGGCCAGGAGACCTCCTTGGATGGATAAGGAGCTGCCGAGGAAACTTCAAAGGAAAAAAGAGGCTTATAAAAGGTGGAAGCAAGGACAGGCGGCCTGGGAAGAGTGCAGGGATGTTGTCCTGGAAGCTAGGGACCAGGTTAGGAAAGGTAAGGCCCAGTTAGAGTTAAACTTGGCTAGGGATGTTAAGGACAACAGGAAGAGATTCTATAGGTACGTAGTGAATAAAAGAGAGACTAGGGACAACGTAGGCCCCCTGCAGAAGCTATCAGGAGAACTGGCTATCCTGGATTTGGAGAAGGCTGAGGTTCTTAATGATTTCTTTGCCTTGGTCTTCACTGGCAAAGGCTCTTACCACACCACCCAAGTCTTGGAAGGCAGACACAGGGACTGTGAGAATGAAGAACCTAGGCCCACTGTAGGAGAAGACCTAGTTTGAGACCATCTTAAGAACCTGAACGTGCACAAGTCCATGGGACCTGATGAAATCCATCCGCAGGTCCTGACGGAGCTGGCGAATGAAGTTGCTAAGCCACTGGCCATCATATTTGAAAAATCATGGCAGTCAGGTGAAGTTCCCGATGACTGGAAAAAGGGAAATATAACCCCCATTTTCAAGAAGGGGAAAATGGAAGACCCGGGGAATTACAGACCAGTCAGTCTCACCTCTGTGCCTGGTAAAATCTTGGAGGCATGCTAAGACACATGAAAAACAACAAGGTGCTTGGTGACAGCCAGCATGGCTTCACTAAGGGGAAATCCTGCCTGACCAATCTGGTGGCCTTCTATGATGGGGCTATAGATCTGATGGACCAGGGTAAAGCAGTTGATGTCATCTACCTGGACTTGTGCAAAGCGTCTTGAGACTGTCCCACACGACATCCTTGTCTCTAAATTGAAGAGACACGAATTTGACAGGTAGACTACTTGGTCAATAAAGAACTGGCTGGATGTCCGCATGCAAAGAGTTGAGGTCAATGGCTCGATGTCCAGCTGGAGACCAGGAATGAGTGGTGTCCCTCAGGGATCAGTGTTGGGACCGGTCTTGTTCAACATCTTTGTCGGTGACATGGACAATGGGACTGAGTGCGCCCTCAGCAAGTTTGCCGATGACACCAAGCTGTGTGGTTCGCTTGGTATGCTGGAGGGAAGGAATGCCATCCAGATGGACCTTGACACGCTTGAGAGTTGGGCTGATGCCAACCTTATGGAGTTTAACCGTGCCAAGTGCAAGGTCCTACACCTGGGTCGGAGCAATCCCAGGCACAGCTACAGTCTGGGCAGAGGACAGATTGAGAGCAGCCCTGCGGAGAAGGACTTGGGGGTGCTGGTCGATGAGAAAATGAACATGAGCTGGCAGTGTGCGCTCGCAGCCCAGAAAGCTAACTGTGTCCTGGGCTGCATCAAAAGGAGCGTGACCAACAGGTCGAAGGAGGTGATCCTGCCCCTCTTCTCTGCTCTTGTGAGACCTCACCTGGAGTATTGTGTGCAGTTCTGGTGTCCTCAACATAAAAAGGACATGGAACTGCTGGAACAAGTCCAGAGGAGGGCCACGAGGATGATTAGGGGACTGGAGCACCTCCCGTATGATGACAGGCTGAGGAAGTTGGGGCTGTTCAGCCTGGAGAAGAGAAGGCTGCATGGAGACCTCATAGCAGCCTTCCAGTACCTGAAGGTGGCCTATAGGGATGCTGGGGAGGGACTCTTCGTCAGGGACTGTAGTGACAGGACAAGGGGTATCGGGTTAAAACTTAAACAGGGGAAGTTTAAATTGGGTATAAGGAGGAAATTCTTTCCTGTTAGGGTGGTGAGACACTGGAATCGGTTGCCCATGGAGGTTGTGAGTGCTCCATCCCTGGCAGTGTTCACAGCCAGGTTGGATGAAGCCTTGTGTGGGCTGGTTTAGTGTGAGGTGTCCCTGTCCATGGCAGGGGGGTTGGAACTAGATGATCTTGAGGTCCTTTCCAACCCTAACTATTCTATGATTCTATGATTCTATAAGGAAGATGTTCTGTATTGTAAGGGTGGTGAGGCACTGGAATGGGTTGCCCAGGGAAGTTGTGAATGCTCCATCCTTGGCAGTGTTCAAGACCAAGTTGGACAGAGCCTTGGGTGGCATGGTTTAGTGTGAGGTGTCCCTGCCCATGGCAGGGGGGTTTGAACTAGATGATCTTAAGTCTTTTCCGACCCTAACTATTCTGTGATTCTATGGTTCTATGATAATGTTGAGCTATGGGCTATGAGAAACATAATGCACTCAGGATTCTTGTTTCTAGTTCATACTTGACCTTTAAGATGTATTACTATTGTGATGTTTAAGTAGCAAGTGCTACTGAACATTCAGATTGAATAATATTGAAGGAATTCAATAAAGGAAATTATTACCAAAATTAATGAAGTGCTTAGAGTGAAATATAACTTTATTTGGACTCTTAATTCAGGAGGAAAATGTAAACTTTCTTCTTATAATGTTTTGCTAAGTAATTACACTGTTGTATCACAGATATGCTATGTTCATCATTTTGTATTTCCTACATTTTTTCCGCATTGAAAATAGTAATTATTTTCAGTGAACCAGATGCTGCACTTCAGTTAATTTTCTGAGAAGGTGGTTAACAGGTTATGCTGGCTGCTCTGTAACATTAGAAGAAAATAATTAACTGGTTTTGTAATTCATTGAAAATTAGCAAAATTAATACAGAGGACAGTAAGTGCCATGCAGAGGCAGTTACATACAAAATATGAGACAAGTATTGTAATAGAAGAAATTAAAATAACATAGCTCTAATCAAATTAAATACCTTCTGTACAGCTGAAACTGCTCAATGAAAGTGTAATATTTATTAATTTACAAGGTCATACATGACACGGAATCATAGATCATATTAGCATTAGTCTATATATTTTGCTTATGGTTTCCTGTTTAGATGATGATTATGGGGTGCTTTAGGAGTTTTAATTCTGCTTACAAGAATTCTTTGCATATAAGTAAGAATTGTAAGGGGTTTCTAAAATTGACGAGAATATGCTGCTATCTGCCGGATTTTTTTTTTTTTTTTAACAGTTTTCTTTTAAATAAAGGACTTATAAGTGATAAGTATTTTTGCTGTTGATGTATATGCTGTCTTCCAACATCTACAGATCATGGTAAAAAAATTTGCACACGGTGTGATTTCAGTTTTGTAAGTTTGAAACAAGTTTGCTGATTTCACATGATGAGCAGTTGCACATTGCACTATCCCTTCTAGCTCTAGTTCTGATCCTGCTTTCCAAAAGTACTGCTTCCCACCATTCAACAAAGCTTCCATTACCTGGGGACTCTTCTTCCTTTTAATAATTAGTCAGTAGACTGTTGGTATTTTTTTTTCTCCTGTGGGAATTAGTTTGTGATCTTTCCTGAAGTACATTTTTCTTTACAGTGCTTGGTATTAGTTTTATTTGGATAAGGATAACACTTTACCCATTACAGTTTTCCTTTTCAGTGAATCATTTTCAAATTATCTTCTAAAGCTCCTTTTGAATTCAAACTCTGTTTCCATAGACAGCAGCCCTGCTGGATTAGTTAGTCCCATTATGTATGAGACTCTCAAAGACAACTGCTAAAGCAGTATTAATTTGTTGAATTTAAGCTTACATTTCAGCCTGTTACAGTGACATAGCCAGAACTTGTGTGTTACAGTAGTAAAGAACTTAATATTTCCGTATGGTCTATGAAGTATATTTCAACAATAATGACCCATTGTTTAAAAAACAGTTACAGATAAAGTATGTATTTATGTAAGAATAACATAATTAAAATGTACTCAACATAAAACAGTTTGATCTTGAGTATATGCAGTTACTTAGAACTCCTCTCAAAGGAATGAAAGAATAGCAGGTCTTGGAAGATGGTAAAGAAAAATAATTTCTGAGTTTGTAGAAAGTGTTGCTGTGGAGAAGGTAGAATTATTCTGTGTCTAGGGATGCAGATTATCCATACTTGCTATTCTGTACTGGTTGATCATAATTTGGCACTGCTGAGTGAAACCTGTTTTAACTTGGAGTAAAAGCATGGTAGATCTCCTAGACATTCTCCCATTCTTCAAGTTAATAAACTCTCTTCAGTAATGCTAAAGGTGAGCTTTAGAAATATAAGCAGCCATAAATACCAATAAATGCATAGATAATTCCCCTTTGAGTTGTTTGGAAATATTTTTTGTTAATACTTCCAAAGTATTAGCAAACAATGCATTCAAAGAATTTAGAAGTCTTAAGTAATTTGTCTTAATTTCAAATTGGGATTGGCTTCTACTTAATTTATATATGTTGCTTGTTTAGTTGTTGAGTTTATTTATTTAAAGATAGCATTTAAATAAACATAAAAGAATGCTTATAGTAAGCCCACTTGTACTAATGTGGTAATGTATGTGGGCTTGAAATGGTGTCTAAGTCACCTTAAGGATGTTGGTCAGTATAGTGAAAAAAAAATAAAAAATGAGCTGGAGTAAATAAAAAACAGGCCCAAAGTAGCTGTAAATAATAATGAAAAGTTAATAATAGGATGGACTTCAGTGCAATCGTCAGCAGATGCATACTGAAGGTTTAATTTAACAAAGTTGCTAGGTCACTTGCACACCGTCAGAGAACATAAACCACTCTCCAGTTACATTACTATGGAATTGCTTTAACAAACTAAATACCTGTAGTAAAAGAGTGAAAGTCATGGGTATTATGTTCTATAGAAAGGAAGTAGGAAGTGCTGAAGATATCATGAATGTACCTGGTGCACTAAGATCTTGCAGTCCCAGAATATTTGTTACATAAAATGAATGTAAAAATCATTAAATTGCATCTGAAAGGGACCTTCCTTTCCAACCTCCCCTTGTCAGATCTGATGTTTATTTTAAATTCAGGGGGGAAGAAATGAGGCAAAAAAACACTGTTTGTTTGTTAGAAATATCTTTAGGATTTTAATTGACTCAATAGAAAATAAAATTCACTCCAGATAGAAAAACAAAACCAAGTTACACCCAGCAGTGGAAGCCATTCATCCTTGTGGAATACAAATGCAGGATACTGTATTCAATGCTCAATTCAGCAACTGAATAATATAGCCAAGTATTTATCCCTTAAATATTTGGTAAGTGGATAGTACAAGTTGAACCTTAATTAAGCAGTTAAATATTAAATACCTTTGAAGAAATCATATGGTGCTCACCTTTTTGTTTTCACTTTAATGATCACATAGAAGATAACCTGAAATCACACCTGTGTATATTTAGCATATAGGAGAGAATTTATAAACAGATTCCAGGTAGGTGTGTGGATGTGTTTAGATTTTGTGGTGTGTTTTTCTGTTTATTTGTTTTTGGTTTTATTTCCTTTTGGCAGGGGATTGGGAACACTTTTTTTTTTTTTTTTTTTAAACAATGATGGTAGGAATACCTGATTAAAGGAGTTTTTAATGACAATTGTAGCTGTACTTGGGAAGAAATTCTGGCTCTATCGAAAGCTATGCCATAATTTTGTAGCATATTTTTGCATGAGAGCATTGTTGCAGTCAACGTGTGATGTGATTTTTCCCTGGCATAGATACTGCATTAGTCTTATGTCATTCCTTTCTAGAGACTGGTGAGTTGTTTATTTTGGATGGAATAATTTAAATTGTTACTGATTAAAACACTCTGGGAGCTGTTGCAGAATACAAAGTAGTTATTGACCAGAAAGCTTGGGCTTTTGGCATTTTTTTTATAAATCTCAAATTTTATTTTCAAACCTAATAAGCAGTGAGTATAAATAATACGTGATTTTGTTCTTAAATGTAGAAAGACGGCCATCATGTACAATATAGCTGAGAGAGGATTATTTGACTTCTGATCTGGTAATATTTCAGTTGGTGTATTACATACACAGTAAGGATTACTGTTGCTGATAGCTGTTTGCAGGCTTTTATGTTAAATTATACTATGTTTATGTTAGCAGTTGTCTAATGATCAGATAAGTGTTACCTAATCTATTCAGTTTTAGGTTAGCTAACATGCAACATCTATTGTTAATAATGTAATTATATTTCTGTAGCTAATAAACAATACTAACCAGTAGTTATTCCATGCCAAATGTCCTTTTTATGAGCTGCGAATAACAATGCAAGATAAAAGAGTACATGGGTAAGACTGTAAGAGGAGCCCTCCTGTAAAGGCACAGCATGATACTGGAGTCCTCAAGGCTGAGTTCATTAGCGAGCCATTACTGCGGAATACAACTTTGGCAAAACCACTTTCGGTAATCAAAGATGGAACATAGTACTAGTAATAGTATAATATAAAGCATGCTTTATAATATACATTTAGATGGAATAGAGAGTTGTGAATCAATGAAGAAATCAAGGTGTATAGTATGTTAGAGGTCATATAAAAATAATCCCAAGAGAGGAGGAAGCAGCCATTCACATTCACATAATCCCGAGAGGGTCAGGGAAGCCTGAGTTTAATATCAGAGACTAAGGGGTAGAATACAAGGAAGTGTGTGTATATTAAGTTTAATTGTGTTATTAGTTTGGAGATTCTTTTTTATATAACAGAAGTGTTCATAATAATTAAATCTGGGCTAGTAACAGCTAGTTAATAAGACTATTAAAATTTCAGTTAATCTGCTAGTAAGTTCTTGCCTTGCGTGTACATGGCAGAAGTTGGAGTGCAACATATTGGTGGGGAATGCAGGCAAATTAGGCTGTAAAATTTGTATGAAGCAGAGCACTATACTTGAAAAAGTTAAAAGTAAATTGGAGAGCATACAGATGAACACATTGAGAATGATGTTTGCAGACTATCATCTAATAAGAAGTTGGAGGAACTGTATTTGTTTATTCTAAAGCAAAAATCCTGAAAGTTGGACATAAAGAATTTTTGAAATGTAGTTATGGGGAATTAGTATTTCTGCTGGTGGTGTGACTGGCTGCCTGTATGTGTGCTTGGCAAACCACTGGGAACTGCTGGAGCAGAAGAAATAATGATCAGCATACTTCAAGTTTACTGGTAACAGAACAAGACACAATGAACTCAAATTTCCAGAGCAAATAAATTATTTTGACATTAGGGAAAACTTGCTAAGTGTAACTATAATGAACATACATTCCCACTATCTAGAAGATGGCTGGAATCCTCTTTGCTGGAGATCAAAGGCTACCCAGTAGGCTCCCTTGCTTTACCCAGTAAGCATGTTGACTTGTTAAAGTCGCTTCCAGTGTAATATTTTTTAGATTTAAGGAATACATCTCCTTTGTCTCTGTTTCACTGAATTTTATAATTGATTACAGGTGGTGTTGGGGTTATATGGGCATTTTCTTTTTAAATAGCAGTTTAAATATTAGATTTTGGTTTTCCCTTCATGACATTACTCTTACAGACAGTACCTTTGTCTCATAGGCAGAGAAGCTTGTAACTCTTTGAGTCAGATCTGCATTTAAATAATTTTATTTTTTTTTTTATTCATGTTATTTGATAATAGACTTCAGAAGTTCACATGTTGTAGCTTGCTGGTCTTTTGCAGATCTGCAAATCTTCAAAAATTGAATTCTGTCCTTACAAACCTGTCTTGCAATAAGGCGAGCTGAAATTACACAGGTAATCCTGCCTTGAGACATACACTTTTCAAAGCTTCACAGTATTCCTAGTTGAACTCAGATGAGGAAAAGGGAAGGAAAAGTTACTTCTCTTTTCTCTCATCAGTGTTGTGATTCTAAGTCACAAATGAAGTCACCCTGCTTTAAATATTGAATTAATTAATTTAGAGTTTTCAAAATGTCTTGTAGTCTCCTCTCAAAGCTGTCTGTTCATGTTCAATGATCTTTCTGTTGGTGCTTAAGCTTTTCAAAGCGTCCACACGGTTTATTAGACAACTGTGTAAAACATCACATAATTTAGCACCTATTAGGTGACAAACTGCAGAACCACGTGAAATACTGATATGGTATCGTGGTGGAGCATTTCAGCTTCACTTGCCCACTGATATGGCTCCCAGAACTTTTGTTGCCTTCTTAGTCAGTTTTTACCATTTCTGCTTCTGCCACATATTTTTTGGTTTTCCTTCTGACAAAATTCAATAGAACTTTATTTAACGTAGGTGTTTTGTTTAATTTCCATTGACCTTTAGGGTATTGACCTTTAGGGTACTATGCAGCATAAAGCATCTGATATGTTTTGATCCATTTAAATATAGATTTTTTTTCAAATGTCAGGCAAAGGAAATACAGCAGTGGAACGTAAAAAAATTTAATAGTGGTCTCCAGTAGGTCTCATTCAACAACACAATAAAATTACCATAGTAATATTCACATGGACAGAATTAAGTTATTTTGATACTTTTAAAATGTTTCTTTTTTTGCTTAAAAATGCCTAGTGACTCATCAGATTGATTAGGTTTCTGTAGGTACCAGACAGACAGATAATAGAGAAATGCATTTACTACAAGTAGAATGTTTGGTTCAGCTGCATGAAAAAACAGTGATGAAGTAAACTATACAAAATACATCAGTGTTTAATGCATACTGTTTTAAATCCCATATGGGTTGTTCCCATTCTTTCCATATGCGATTCTTTCCTCTGATTTTTAGTTTTGTACTCTTCTGTGATTTCTGCTTTTAGTCCATTGCTAGGTCTGAGTTATGCCCATTATTCATGTCAGATTTGTATCTTTCAATATGATTCTGAAATGTCAGGCATATTAAATAAAATGTTAAATGCTTAGTGTGGTCTAATTTTATATGCATGCATTCATTAATACTGAATATCCAGAGACTGCAGGTGTACAAAAATACCCCGAAACAGCTTTGTCTTAATGGTGATTCCTTTTCATCAGTAGACAACATTCCCATACTTATCAGTGGACCTTTTGTGAGTATTGAGTTTGATATGTAATCATAAGAAAAAAGGAATGAAAATGATGCTGTTCACATGGTGCATGAGGCAATACAACTGGAGATGGTCATCTCCAAACATTCCATTTCAGAGTGTGATTTCAACATACAGGGGATAGCTGGCTGCAGTGGGGCAGTGATAGCTGGCTGCAGTGGGGCACTGACTGTATAGAAGCTATAAAATGTAACTACTGGAGCTCTGAAATCAAATGCAGACTCAACTTCACAAGTTTTTCCAAAAGCTTAGAAAAAGCTTCGTTTATACAGAAGCAGTAGTAGACTCTGCGTACAGGAGAAAGTGATTGGGACGTCTTACTTGTTAAATGTACATTTTAATGGCTACATGAAATAACAAGGCCCTTTGCAGCCACTGCAGTGTTCATGAGTCCAGGCATTATTTGGAGGTAAACTCAGTTCTCTTTTAAGGGTGATGCAGATGCCCGACTTCTGGGAAGCTGCCCAAGATCCAATATTTTCTTGATATAACAAGTCTGTGGTATAGTGTCTTTACAGTTTCCTATAGTTAAATCTACCCACCATGAAGATGATATTTTGCAGATACTACAGGCAGTTAAGACTGATGAACATTGCTGTATTGTTATAGTCCCCATTGCTCCAGCTTATGGAATTTCTGTGCACGACACCTTTTTTTTTCATTCACTGTTTCATTTATATGAACAAACTTGTAGTTATCTACTAGAAAGGTGATTTATTATGATAAAGAAATAATTGCGCACTTTCAAGCTGCATGCACACAGTGGTGGTGAGTATCATATTTCATTTTCTTCAAGTCAAGTATTTGTCTTCACTTATTCAAACTTCATGCTTTTTGTGCTATTTTACAATGATTTGTGGCTCCAGATAGTAATAACATTTGCACTTGAATTATATATGTGGAATTTATTTTGTTCTAGTCTTCACATTGTTTTATAGTTTCGGCTTTTCACTGAAAGCTAGAGATTAGCTATACTTCTCTATTACTGATAAAACTAATTTCACTTTTTCCAAATCTTACTTGGTTGGAGTTTGTTTTGGCAGAATTGAGGGTAAATTAGATCTTGGTCTTGTTTTAAACATCTCCCAAAACTGTCAGGTGCAGATTCAGTGCCTGTTTTTCAAGGTGGTTTTTCGTTAGGGGTTTTTGTTTGTTTTGTTCTAATCTTGAGTCTGTTTTTGTGTTAAAATATTTATAACACTGTTCAGGGATTGCCTGTATCAGTCCTGTCAGTGCTTCTTTCTCTAAGCAGCAGTACTGTGTATCTGCTGGCTCTGGTGTTCTCTGATGATTTCTTCACTTCTTGACTTCCAAATACTTGTGAGACTGTGGGTTGAAAACAAGCAAAAATGCTTCACCATGCAAACCCGTAGTGTTGTTTTCAGTATGCATGGTAAAAGATAGCAGCTATGAAACTGTCAAAGTGCCATTTTAATTGTTTTACAAGATGTCTTTTGTTAAAAGTGTTTTGTGTTCTGGATATATTATGTTAGGCTACTTCTTAAGAGAGTGTAGACGTTTTGATTGTCAAGCTGAAATACAATGAAAAAAATAATGGGTAAGCCACTCATTGGCAATGAAGTGAAATTCTGTTTTCCCTTTTTTCCTTATTTAAGGAACTATCATTATTTGTGGATTTCTATGGTAATGGTGTGATAAACATTAAAAAGTATTATTAATGGACCTGTTCCTTGTTTGGTGGGTTGTTTTGTTTGTTTGTTTGGTTTGGTTTTGGGGTTTTTTTTTGTTTGTTTTGTTTGTTTCAGTTTGTTTGTTTGTTTTGGGGTGGTTTTTTTTTTTTTTATTAGAGCAGTAACTTAATTTTTCTTCACTCAGTATTCTGCTAAAGCTTTATTCAATCCTTTGCCCAGAGTTGAGAAAAATCAGCAAAATTCATGCATATTTTAGAAAGTAATAATTTTCGGATGTAGGTTAGTTTATTTTGGTTTGCTTTGTTTGAAAAGATTTATTTGGCTGTAATTCTAGTGAAAGGCATTTTAATGTTGTCTTTTACACAAAAAAAATGAGGATATGTTTTGCTGTTCAGCAAGATCTGTAAAGCATAACAAGGATGAAAAGCAAAACTGACTGAAGACAACACTTTGATCCATCAGCTTATATTTATTTACTTTCATCTTACAATTTAAGTGATGTTGTTTTTGAACTTGGTGGTTTGACCGTCAACTGGGAGACTTCTAAGGGAATCTAAATGGATACATATTTCTACAAATTACCCATTATCTCTGCAGAATTTTTCCTCTGTCTGTGTGCCTTGTGGCTGTGGCAAGCTTTAATACAATACTCAATTACTGTCTGATAATCACTATTGGATGGTCCCTAGTCAAGCTTTTCTGTGACACTTAGAAAGTTAACTCAGAGATTGAAATAAATATAAGTTATTAAGCACTTTACTTTTAAGTTGGACTTGAATTTGTCAGTTTACATAACTGACATATTAAAGAAGAAAAGATTTTTAATGTCCTATGTTTGTATCAACTGTGGAAGAATTGAAAGTAGCTTTAGTTTTCTTCAAAAATTTCTTGCAAATAGCAGGTATTCAGTATGAAAGCATTTTCATTTCTATTTAGTAGTGTTTAGTATCTTTCTGTGACAAAAGAAGAGAGTCTGGGAACAAAATATCAGTTGCTAGCTATTCAGAAAGACTTATTTATTTTTTTTTTAATTTCCCTGAAGATGAATATAAACAAAATGATAGATGTAATTGGGAGCAATAGAAGTGTAGTTGAGCCTGGGGTAGAAAAGTGAAGGTGTTTTCTTTGTTTCTCACCATCTTACTCTATTTTAATTGCTACAAGTTAAAACTACTTTTCCTCATGTCTAGTCTGTTTTGCAGATCACAGTAATTGGTCAGTGATCACTCCATCTTGATCCATGAACTTTCTTTCATGTGATTTTCTCCCCCTGTCCTGTTGAGGAGGGGGAGTAAGAGAGCAGTTGCTTGAGTATCTAGCAGCAGGCCAAGGTTGTCAATGCAGAAGAATACTTGATTGAATTTTCCAGCTTTGGCAATATTTTGAAAAATAATAAAATTCAGTAATATATATTGCATAAATCCAAGTATTCAGAAAAAAAAAATCCAAATTTTAGGCATTGTGATATCTTTAATGACTGTTTGATTTGATTTATTAAAAATCTGAAAGCAGCACAGTGAATTTCTTCCCACTCAGTTACATTTTTCACTGAAAGTTCAGCTACTTAAGTCCTTATCAGCACTAATGATGACAGAGTAGATTAACTCTTCCAGTCTTTTACAGAGCAGACCTGGTAGTAGCAGGTGAAGTCAGAAGCTGCTTTTTCCAAAGGAAGTGCAGTCAATAACCCACTGAGAGACGCTGGAAAGTCTGCTGAGTGAAGCATGCTCCTTCTATGTTCAGCTGCCACTTTGTAACCTCTGCAGGCTTTCCTAATTTATCTAAAAGAGCTATGCAGCCTTTTGCTTGAGAAAGTAAGTACATGGGAATCTACTATTAGAAATGGCTTTTATACGTAACAAAGGACCATTCATGTAAGAAGCCACAAGCAACAAAATATGATCTGAAATACTGCTAAACTAATACTTCTTGAGTAGAAATGAATTCAGACTAACTTGCACAGAGGACAGAAACTAATCCTGAAGGTGATGAGTTTTTAACCCTTGACAAAGGAGAACAGAGATTCTATTCTCTATTTTAAGTAAGCAGAAGGACTGCAGTAATAATAATGACTTGCTTTGTGTTTTTATTTGTATTTGTTGAAAAGGCTTTAGTCAGAGGCTGAAAGAAGTTTGTAAACTTTGTCCGTCCACATTGATTGTGTCATAACTTACCATTACTTTAAATGCTATGTCATGAATATTTTAACATACAAATTCTATTTTTAATTGCTTTAAATGTTCATGTGAATAGTATAAAGTTATCCAGTCTCATTACCTACTTGTCTGTTATTGAACATTAATTTTCTTAATGTGCAGATGTTATACTCTACTGTATTTGAATAGAGTTACTTTGCATACAAAGTCAGTCCTGCAACAGACTTGCTCTGTACACAGACTATGTACTGGCGTTGTATGCAACTGTATCAGTACCAATATTATGTGATAAGGTTGTCTTTGAAACGTTTTTCACATCACAATGAATGAAATGCTTTTAAAAAAGGGCACCTTTCTACTGTTGTATTCATGTTTCTTCAGATTGTAGCAAGCAGTGTAAAATAATACCTTGCCATGATTTCAGCCCTGCAAGAGTTATATTTCATTTAGCTGTCAGTTCTTCTTGTTGAGGAGCAAGGATATTCTGAAAGAAGCTGTTAAAATCCTAGCTCGCACAGAAGAATACAAAATCAATAGCAACAAAATCTGGACATGAATGAGATGAGGCATAGTGAGGTGAGAATGTCTGGTCTCTTGGCCTTTGGAAAGGAAGAAATCATTTGTATTGGACAAGACTGACAGTTAAAGAGGAGCTGTGGGTATCAGATGTAGCTGGGAACTGATACAGAACTGTAAATAACATCCATAGGATGGATGAGGTTGGAAAAGGGAAAGTAGGTACTTCTTAATTTATTTATTTATTTATTTTGCTTTAGGTTTGGGTTTTTTTTGTTTTTGTTTTGTTTTTGCAGGGTTTTCTTTTGGGGGGTGTGTGGTGTGGGGGTTTTTTTGGTGATTTTTTCTTTTGTGTTTGTTTTTTTATGAGAGCATCAGTGTAAGACTTCATATATGAGAAGATGGAAAGATTGAAATGATGGGTGATTTTTTTTGTTGTTCTGTTAGTGAATTGAGGTATACATTCTGAAATTTTCCTTTCATCCCAGCCCTAAGATTTGCTGAAAAGATACTTTTCCCTGCATTACATGAGATGGTCCTTAAATCTGTCAAGTCTATTAGGTGTCCTTTATTTCTGAAGACAATCCTTATTTATTTCATCAATTATACAATTAAGGGAAAGCTGTATTGATTAATCAGATCTTTGAGGAGTGACAGTTGTTGAGACAGATTTTCTGCATATTATTGCCTCAGAAGTAACTTATTTTTAACAAAACATGCAACTCATAAAGTACAAAGACAAAAAAAAAAAAGTGAGTGTTCCCATTTAGCATTTCCAGCACCAAACATTTCTTTTTGCATCTGAAATAAAACTGTGGCCATAGCATTGTGTTACTCTTTGTCTCCTAAAATGCTGTTTTTTTCTCTGAGTGCCTAATTTTACACTTTTTACCTCATAAGGACATGACATACCAAGAAAACAACTTGTTGAAGATTAATACATATCTAACAACAAATACGTCCCTATATAAGGACACTCAGTGAGTAGTGTGCATGTGAGAGGAACTTTAAATATGGGCAGCAAGTCAGCACTTCCTGCCAGACCCTGTAATTTTCTGGGTGAAGGTCTTACTAGAGTTCCTTGCAGACAGGCTCAACAGTGTATCAATGAAGAGAGATGCTACCCTGTATCACTGTTATGATCTGAATGTTTTCCAGGTGCTGAGAAGAATTTAGGAGGATATTAGAGCCATGCAATAGAACTGGGAGAAGAAGTGAGTTTCCTTTGACCTTAAGATAGGGACTTGGTGAAAGCATCAAAGAACAAATGAGGTGAAGGAATCTCTCTGAAACTGGAGGCAGTGGTGCATACCCTAAACTGGGGACACTGTTTGTGAAGTGCAAAAGTTAGGTCATGATACAAAAAAATTAGGAATAATGGAGGAGGGTACTGTAAGGTTTCACATGTTCTGAAGGACTTCTGAATAAATGAGTCGGAGATACTTTGCCATTTCCCAACAATCACTTGCTGATGTTCAGTACATGTCCTGGACCTCAGATAAGGTTAAATAAGGCTTACAAAGTGGCTTTAAAACCAAAGATTCCTTTGTGTCATCAGAAACTTCAGGAAGTGTTTTTAACCCTTAAATGAAAAATTAATTCAAAATGTATGTTTATTCCACCTAGAAGTCTAGTAATTGGGATGCTTTTTATGATCAGACTTTTTATTTTATATGGCATGTTTTGCACAGCTAAGTATTTGTATGATGGAATACAGACATACAATATGCTTTATATTATCCTACCATAAAAAATGTTCAGCACTCTGATCCTAAAGTCGAGCCTAAAACCTACTCAGATTTAGTTGGTTAAGATGCATTTCCAGGTGAGCCATTCCTTTCCATCTTCCTTCTCTTTCCTCTGCTTTTTATGCCATCAATGAAAACTTCACTGAAATGGACTGTTTGATTAAGATGGAAAACCAGCTAGTTTTGTTTTCTGCCATTCACCTATGAAACAAATACCTTGTGTGGTAGATGTGGGAGGAACTACTTTGTGCACTACTTTGTGCATGTCAGCTTCTCTTTTAGTTACAAAAATGATGATAGATTTTAATGAAAAAGAACGTCCTTTTCTTTTATATCTAAAGATATTTGAGACTTTTATGTTGGAATATAACTGAGAAAATTCAAGACTGCAGTGAAGGCGTGGAAAAAATATAAAAAAAAAATTTATGATCAGAGTATCAAACTGATATGTTTCTGAGAAATTATTCCATTTATAAATTACTGGAGAATTATAATGAATATTTGCTTACAGTTAATTGCTCAATTTCTGTACTGCATAATATAGTGAAGTACAATAGAGATAAATCTTCATTTGATCTTGAAGGTTGTGTAACTAAAGTTTTCAATCATTCTTCCCCACCTGCCAAAACAATTTCAGAACTGGAGGAGATACTTCATTTTGTCAGCAGTGAATGCCTGGAAATAATGAAGCATGCGCCCACAAGATGATTACACTTTGCAGTTGAAAGATCTTAAAATATATTCCACATATTAGAAGTTAGATTTGTTGATTAAAAGGTACTTGCCCAGAGACTTTTAATTTTGGCAATGGAAAAAACTGTCTTTTCAAGTGCTTTTATGCTGAATTTTACAATTAGGAAAATTTAATTTTTGTAACCATTACTGAAATGTTAAATATTGTGAGTTTCAGTGTAGGTTGTAACCATGTTTCAGAAGTTCATGCATTACCAAAACCCCCACGAAGTAAGTCTCCTTTTTGCACTTTATAGGTGGAATACTTTACAGTAAATACATCACATTTCAAGTGAATGAAAATATTTTCCTAAGCAGCATGTAAACTAGCCTGTGGGTGTCACCATCACAGGCAATAACACCTAGTAAATTTCTAAGTAGGTGATTTATTTATAGGAGAACACAAGTTAATGTAAACAAGTTAAAAAAGCTCTATAGTCTTTGTGTGAAGAGTGATAAATTCATGCATCACTGATATTTGGAAGAGATTTCAGATGTAAAACTATGTGTGGCTTTTGGATACATTACCCTGTATTACTCATTTTCACAGTACTGTATGTATTATTGATCTTTCCTGTACAGCATGTCTTCCCATCTTTCATGGAAATTACAGAAATAAGCATTAGAACTCACATTAGAATCATAGAATCAACTGAGTTGGAGAAGACCTTTAAGATCACCAGGTCCAACCATTACCCCAGGACTGCCAAGGCCACCACTAAACCATATCACTGAGGGCCTCATCCACATGGTTTTTGAACACGGGGATGGTGATTCCACCACTTCCCTGGGCAGCCTGTTCCAATACCTGATCACCCTCTTTGTAAAGGATTTTTTCCTCCTATCCAGTCTAAACCTTCTCTGGCACAGCTTGAGGCCATTACCTCTTGTCCTGTAATTACTTGGGAGAAGAGACCAACCCCCATCTCACTACAACCTCCTTTCAGATAGTTGTAGTACAGTACAGGGGGATGATCACTGCCCTGGCCCTGCTGACCGCACTATTTCTTATACAGGTCAGGATGCTGTTGGCATTCCTGGCTGCCTGAGCATAAGCTGGCTCATGTTCAGCAGCCATAAGGCAGCACACCTACGTTATTTTCCGCAAAGCAGCTTTCCAGCCACTCTTCCCCAAGCCTGTAGTGTTGCATGGGGTTGTTGTGGTGCAAATGCAGGACCTGGTACTTTGCCCTGTTGAACCTCATACCACTGGCCACAGCCCATCAATCCAGCCTGTCCAAATCAATATTTTATATTTTAAGAGTACCACATCATATTATTGGTCTTTGTTCTTTTGTAGTTTGTCAGATACCTAAATTTGGAAAGATCCACCATTGTGCCACAAGGTTATAAATTACCACAGTGGATGTCTTTGTGAACATTAAATTGAAATCTAATGAATTTCAGATTTACACTTGATTAAAAGCCCAAATTTGCCAAATATGTCTCTGTAATTAGTTAGTTTTGGAAAGATTTGCTTTCTGTCCATCATTAATTTATCTAACTTAAAAATGTATAGGGCATAGAATCATAGAATAGTTAGGGTTGTAAAGGACCTAGTTCTAACCCCCCTCCCATGGGCAGGGACACCTCACACTAAACCGTATCACCCAAGGCTCTGTCCAGCCTGGCCTTGAACACTGCCAGGGCAACCCATTCCAGTGTCTCACCACCCTAACAGGAAAGAATTTCCTCCTTATATCCAATCTAAACTTCCCCTGTTTAAGTTTTAACCCGATACCCCTTGTCCTGTCACTACAGTCCCTGATGAAGAGTCCCTCCCCAGCATCCCTATAGGCCCCCTTCAGATACTGGAAGGCTGCTATAAGGTCTCCATGCAGCCTTTTCTTCTCCAGGCTGAACAGACCCAACTTTCTCAGCCTGTCTTCATACGGGAGGTGCTCCAGTCCCCTGATCATCCTCGTGGCCCTCCTCTGGACTTGTTCCAGCAGTTACATGTCCTTTTTATGTTGAGGACACCAGAACTGTACACAATACTCCAGGTGAGATCTCACAAGAGCAGAGTAGAGGGGCAGGATCACCTCCTTTGATCTGATTAGTTAGGTTTTTTTTAATGGTAGAGGTTGCACTGAAAAGGTCATAAATCATGTAATAAATATAGCACTCTCCAGCTTTTGAGGAACCCCTCTTTCTTTGTGCCTCTGACGACTGGAACTGACTTTGAAATTACGTGCTTCCTGCTTTGAAAAAACAAACCGTTAACGCACTCGGTAGGTGTTGACTCTACACCTTCTGTGTTAATTGCCACATGACAGAGAAGCACCTGACCATTGGGGCAGCAAGACCTGTCATCACTGTACATTCATATGTTGAGTTTGCATGACTTCCTGAGACATTTAAGAAACCAGAGCATAAATGTACAGTGGAGAAATAGCACCTATTATGGGCCTGCTTTCATCCTGCAACTCACCTCATGAGTGTTGTGTCAGCTGCTGTACAGCACTGGGGTGGCCTGCCTGTGCCTTGCCCTGGCACAGTGGGTTCCCAGGCTGCAGTTAGGGCAGCCAGCACTTTCAAACATGCTGGACTATGGGACGGAAGGGTGCTGCATGCAAGTATGTGAAATGTAGGGTCGTATCTGGTAGAAATGAGTATGAAGGGCTTAATTTCAATTCCCTTTACATTAGGATGCAGAATTCCCAAATTTCCTTTGAAGAGTCATAGAATGGAGAGTTTGAGACAGACTGTCAGTTTATGGATTAAAACATGTTTTGTTTCAATAGCTATTATTATTTCAATTGAAAGACTGTGAAGAATCTAATTTTTTTCTCAGTTTTGCCATTGATTGACTACACATCATGTATAGCTTTGTCTTTTTGTCTCTTTTCCTTCTGTTTCATTAAGTAATAGAGTGGTAGACAAATAAGAAAATACTTTAAGAAAAATGAAAGAAAGGTAACCTCTGAGGGTTTATCTTTGATTGTCAGCATGTACCAGACTGCCTTGCAATGGAGCAGCTCTATCAACAGCTCAAGTTCCACTACTGTGAGATTTGTCTTCTCCGAAGTAGTAGATCTGCTGGCCTTCTAGTGTCTCTTTATGAATTTGTCTATTTGTTCTTTTCTTCACCAGCACTGCCCTGCCCAGCTGTCTGCAATTGCACCTGGTTTTGCTTACTCAGCTGGTCTGACTTTATAAAAAGATTACTTTGTCCCTTTGGACCATGAACTGCTTGAACTGCTTGCACCAGGCATGTATTCATTCCATTTGCATATGGAAAAGTGCTCGTATGGGTGATCATGGGTTAAAAAACAGGGAAGCCCCTACTTCTAGATGTACCTGCAGTTCTATTCATAGAAGGGGCTCGCTTTGTCCTATCTGTTTGTGTTCAGGAAGGCCACTTAACCGCCCATTTGTAGCTTGAGAGAAAAGGTGTAGCATTTTTGCATTTCTTCAAGTAAAAGTTTGAAGTGGGCATTTTAATTCTCTGCAAGAATGATTGCATTTGCCTGGGCAAACAATGTGTGAGTATGTAACTGGCATTTGGGACAAAAATGTCCATGTAACATTAGTGGCTGTTGTTTGGAAATGTTACCTTTGATATTTTATCATACATCTCTGAGTGTGCTATATATTCTGAATTAATTTTCCAAATGTTAAGTTGAAAAATGCATGTGCTTCACAATATAGCAGTGTAATATTATTCCAGTCTTCTCTGCATAACTGCATTTTATTAAATTTAACTAAAAATGTAAAATATCGATGCTTTTGTTCAATAAAAGTAACACCAGGAGACTTTATTCAGATTTTATTTGGAGCCTTAAATAGTTACAATTTAAAAGATAGAAGCAAGCCTTTAAAACCATTTTGTGATGTTAGTATTTAAATACAATTATGAAAAGATTTTGCTGGCCATTCTTACTGTACAGAAATAGGGAGCAGTATATTCACAGCGCACATGTCAAGCCTGGATAAAGTGATCATGGAGCTTTTGATAGACAGCAAAAGCAATTTCATTTCTTAATTAGAGGGTTGGAACTACTGTCATAATTGTATATTGTTCTGACTGATTATTGAGATTTTTACTGCCTCCTGAAAATATGATAATAATAGGATTAAAAGAAAAAATTCTCAAGTGATTTAGAGGAGGAGCAGGGGAATTACACCTTCAAATAGGAAGTACTGAAACATTGAATCAGTTGATTTCAGCTTCAGCTAAAACTGGGAGCTAACTCTAGGTTTGATATTAAGGTTTGATTATTTTGATATTAAGTCCTGTGAAGAGTTCATGATCAAACTGAATTCAGGGAGAGAATTCTAATTTACTTCATCTGTGTCCAGGTTCCTTTTTCTTTCCTATGTATCAGTTGCAAGGAAATGTAATGTAGTTATCTTTGTCCTGTTGTTCCTAAAACACTTAGTACATCAACAACATTTAATGACCAAGAAGTTTTATTTTTTAGTCCATTGTTCATGTCAGGTTTAATTAAATATATAGTAATTTATTCTTAAGGAGATCTGAGTACTTGGGAGTAGCAAGAGCAAGGCTGCTCCGCAAGGGTGGATGAACTTGGCACTGGGAGTGCCCACAAGCACTGGCAGAGCTGTCACAGAAAGGGTACAATCCTGCAGCATCTAAGCAGGGCTGGACTGAAGATGGTGAGAGGAACTGTCAGCCCTCTCAGGCAGGCAAGGGGATGAGCCATGGCCAGAATCTGGTCAGGAACAGCAGGAGGCAAGGTCAGAGGTAGGACTGAAGACAAAACTGTCCTCAGTGGAGGTCCAGGGTCTTTACAGGAAAACTAGTCTATGAGCAGAACCACAGGAGACAGGACCAGGACCAGGCACTCTGAAGCATCTCTTGGGCAGGGACTGACAGCCCAGTGTGCTAGAATGGGGTCCTTGGTTGTGGGCAGGGTGGCTCAGAGGAATGGGTAGGGACAGACAGGGCTGGTGATGCCCTCAGGGCCATGCACTAAGCTCAAATTTCTTAGCCAGCTCCATTAGTTCTATAAAGGTGCATTAAGCACTTCTCTTTCACGAAAAAATAGTGGGAATAACATAGGTCTGCTGAATCATTTATATGAAAAACTATTGAAGAAACAGAACAGGTCTCATATTGAATACACTTTCATGTTTTACTTTAGATAAAATATTTCTGTCATATTTTGTAATGGGAAATGTATCGTCACAAATTCAGTCAGGTACTTTCTCTTGGTTACTGATATTTAAACATGGCATTTTATGAGAGTAATAGATGCAGCAACTTTTGTTTCTAGATTAGTATTTCTGCACTACAGATACTGCTGCTTCAATTCAAGGCAATGTTAAAGTCAGTAATTGGGTGAGTGTTTATTTTTGATGGATGCTTGAATATTTGGAATTAACACATATTTTAATACAAAAAAGTCTTATATTAAAAAAAAAAAAAAAAAAAGCCAGCCTTTTTCCCTGTATTCAGTGGGCAAATTGGGGGGCAAAAGGTAGATAAAATAAATAGATGGAAAAGGTGTTTAGAAGCATTAAAGAGGAAAGAATGGGTTTGTTTGAAAGATATATTTAGGTTCTAGATGGAAAGTCCACATACACGCTAAAACAGTCAGTAATCAAGGGAGGAATCTTGAAAGCATAGTTCCAAGTTTTCTACTCTGAGTCAGAAAGAATAAAGATTCAAATGTAGTGGTTTTTTTCATCATTTTATCAGTTTAATGTTTCATATTTTTTTCATATCATGTCTGCTTTCCATCAAACTGTTTATATTTCTGGGGTTTTCTTTTTTTATAGCATTTATAATAGTCACAATAAGTAAGAATGAGGAAAAAAAGTAACTTCAATGTTCGCTGATTAAGAAATGCCCATAGGTAGGGAAATGCCAGTTCAAATTAGCAATACCAAAGCAGACAGACAGCTGTCTCTTGCAGGCCAATTTACTGTCTCAACCCCTGCTAGTTTCTGGAGTGGTTTAATTTTTGTGTTCATTACAATGTTCAGTATCTCACATATTTGTTTCTTTGTTTTTTCTTCTCTCTTTTGAAAGAAAATTACTGGATTTTGGAGCTACTTCAGGGGATGGCCAATGGTTTCTTAGTCCTGGGATGGACTAGTTGTTTTCTATTGTCACAAACTGCTTTATGTTACAACATAGTGTACTTTAACGTGCCTACTTTGAGTTGTCTTCCTGCTCTAGCAAAGTTGCTGTTTCTACATAGAAGTTGTTATGTTGTGTAATCAAAATATTTCTAAAATTATGATCTAAATAGAAATCTTTCCTCTGCCGTATTTTTACCTTCTCATACATTTCTTTAAAAACAGCTCTCCTCTGCCTAGGTCAGTATACCTGACAAAGGCTATTAGGTAGTTTGGTATACTTACCTATCTACATTTTTATAACTACTGTATTCTTTTATTTTCCCCCAGAGAACAAAAGCTGAAGAGAGTAACAAATTAGCTGCTTTACTAATCATGACAGCAACTTGTGAATGAGGCCACAGTGAATTAAAAGTCATTGGTAATAAACAGCTCTTTTTGAATTGTTAAATATTCCCTTTTTCATGATGACACTTCAATAATGAGGATAGGAAATACTTTCTAATAGAGCTAACCTGTTAAAAGGGGCAATGGGATCCATTTTTCATAAGCTCTTTAGGGAAATTAATAATCCAGAACCCTTATTTTGCAGCTTTATTTTTGCCTTTTTTTTTTTTTTAATATTGACATTCTCAGTAAGTTACATCGTTATGCCCAGTGCAGCAAGAAAATAGATATATGAGGAGCATGAAAACCAGATTTCAGCATGTCAGCCAATGGAGAAAAAAAAAAGGCTTATGTGCCAGAGGCAGGTGTTTGGATTGCTTGGTTCTTCACTGTGAAGAGCTTGGGGTGTTTTTTTGCCTTTTTTTTAGAGAAGAAAAATGAATATAACAACTGCTGGCAAGGCAACAATAGGTAGTAGCTGTACAGTCAGAGCACACTTAAGCAGATAAACTGAAATAAAGCTTTGTGTTGAGATGTTTTTGTTTGCTTGGAATTCTGTGCATGTCTGGTTTTGTTTCAGTTTCTAGGAGGCTTATTTTATGTAACAGAACTTCTGCCTCAGGAATCAGGGATCATAGAGTAATGAAACTTATAGATCATTGGTGATAGGAAGAAAAATCACTGACTTCAGAGTCTCAAATTGCCTTGTTTTCAAGCTGTGTGTGGAAAACAATAGGCATTTCTAACCTTTCTTTATCAGCAAAATGAAGAGATGAAAATCAGCTTCTGACAACACTGAGGAAAGCCAATTTAGTATTTTAGCTTTCCAATTCCTGTAGTGTATTTCATCTTGCCATTGCTGCAAAATCCCAGTCTTTCAAGAAAATTAGAAATTGGAGGTTTTTGTTTTTTAGCTACTTAATTGAAGGGTTTTATTTTAATTTTTGCGTTCTGGAATGCATGATATGGCTGGAATTACTAGAACTAATTGTCTCCCAGCTGTCAACCATTTTATGCCATCACTGTCCTGCTATCTTGTCTCACCTGAGCTGTTGTTTGCTCTTTTAATTCATGCAAGGTGTCTCTACAGTGCTCTTTTCTTGCCTGTTCACTCAGACCAGCAATGTGTTTCATCTCTAACCAGAATTTACTGTCAAAACAGAGACTCAGGAGGGATCCTTGGTCAGTTAAACTCATCATCACCAATATGTGGAACTAGATGGCACACAGGAAGGGTGTCTGCACTGTGTGGAACAGCTTATTAGCATGGAGGGCTGTGATAACCAATGACTACTGCAAGGAAATTAAGATTAATCTGTAAATTGCTCCAGTGCAGTCTCCAGTGAAGTGTAGGCTCCTGCTATGTGAAACAAGGACAGATTGTGTACGGTGCTGGGGACTGAGTCATCAGTTTCTGTGAGGGGCACCAGGTGACAGACTGTCTGTTGGGACAGCATCACTCAAAAATGTAGACCTCTAAGCAGGTAGCTGCTGCATAACTAATTTTGGTTTCCTGTTCATGGTAATAGAATTTAGAATGAAGGCCATCTAGGACCATGTGGAGGAGTGGTATGCTGTAGCAGTATGCAGGATTATGTCTAGGAAGGGAAGTATTGTAGAATTCAGGGCTTTATGAAATACTATCCTATTTTAAAATGTCATGTTCTTTTGATTGGTGTTGATACAGTTTGGTATCTGTTTAGACTCTCAGGCTCACACTTCTAAAGCAACACAAATCTCTGAATTTCTAAAAGAAATGTAATCCAGGTTGAAGATGCTCTTACTTTCTATAGTACTCTTGGATTTGGAATGAAACCTTGTATATTTTCTGAAAGCTATGAAAAATGCCTAGAGTGTTCATAGCTTCTTGTCAAGATATTTATGTATTTAATGGATTTGATTTGCTGGCTTTTTGCTAAGGTCTTATATGCTTTCTATGCCATCCAAAATTGCTGGAGAAAAGAAGGGAGGGAGGAACAAAAGGTAACTTTTTAGACATAAATATTGCCTATTACCCATGCTTTGTAAAAGGATTTATGCTTTCTCAGGAACTGCTGAAACAGCAACATTGAAGGCTGTACTTTCAGTAGAATATTCTGTTCTGTTTTACAATTTTCCTTTTTTTTCTTGACAGACTGGCAACCCTAGCAAAAAAAGCTCTGTCTTAGTCAGAACTAATTAATTGTATTTGATCGTGTTGTGTCCTGGTCCTCTCTGATAATCAAATCCTGGGTCTCCAGAAATACTTCCTTCAGTTTGAACTGCAGAGGTTTAGGGCTTTGTGGCTGTGACTTACTCCCTGTGATGAGTTCTGGAGCAAATTTTACTGTGATTGCAAATGTAGCATTTTGAAAATCATTTACTAAAGATCTTTGTGGAAGCAAATCTTACTTATGTTGTTCATATGATTTAGGCAGCACATTATGTTGTTCCTTTCTCGAGGAAACAAGAAGGATGCATTATGAGTGTCTGGAATTTTCTTAGACGTTCTGTAAGTTAGCACACTGCTGGGAGTTGGCGCTGACTAGCAATGAGATGGCAACAACATTTAGTTTGTCTTTGTAATCAGGCTTAAACAACTGTATTAGATTTCTGGTTCCATTTTCTGGAATCATAAGAACTGTTGAAATAACTTTTCTCCAACAGGATGGTTAGTCTTGCCAATTCTTTGAGGTTTTATTCACTACAAGTAGGGTGGTCATAATGTTCTGTATATGTTGCATGTTGTTTGGCAGAAGTAATCAAGCTTCGATATTTCCATGTTGAAATAGGAGAGTTAGATCTAGGTACACAACATTTGCATGCAGCTCTTCACATTATTGAGCTGGGAGGTTTTTTTTACTGTTAATTAAAATTTTGTCCTTAAAAAAATACAGTAATTTAGCCAGTTTTTTTTCCTCTATCTATTCAGTCAGTTACATGACATGGTGACTGTAGTGTATCTGAAGCAAAAGACACATCAATTAAACAGTAATGTGCAAGTGATTCATCTGAGCAAACAATATGTTCATGGTGCTAGCACATTATTCTCTGTCTCAGACTGTTAATTACATTAATTACCAAAGATCAGTTTGCAGTTGAAAACCTGATTGTCAAATCTAATTTGATTTTAACTGCTGACAGCTCTGACAGTATAGTCTGGTAACTGCAAACAATATTGGTACTTTCTGTCTATAATGGGACATTTTAACAGCATCACTGAATGTCTGTTGTAAAGTGTATAGCTTGAGTATTTCAGCAGTAATATTAACTGTTCTGTGTTGCCTGCTGAATCTCTGGATTTCTTCTGGAAACTTTGGATACTTTCATAATGAGGACACTTACTAATAGCAGAACATTTGAGGTTGACAGTTTTTATGGACGGTTAATCCTGGTTTTATAGAGCTTGATGATTACTAACTTTTCAATGTTGTTGAAAAGCATTGAAGTATTATTCAGGAAAAAACCCAAATATGTCCCTTGACTGAGTCATAGTCTGATTCCCAGTGAAGGTGTTCCTCTCTGCAAAGTTAAAATATAGTTCTAGCGTGTCTATCTTTTGTGATGGTCTTGTCTCAGAGATCACCAGGGGTGTTGGTCGATGAGAAACTTAACATGATCCAGCAGTGTTCACTCGCAGCCCAGAAAGCCAACCATATCGTGGGCTGCATCAAAAGGAGTGTGACCAGCCGGTCAAAGGAGGTGATCTGCCCCTCTACTCTGCTCTCGCGATACCTCAGTTGGAGTATTGTGTGCAGTTCTGGTGTCCTCAGAATAAGAAGGACATGGATCTGTTGGAACAAGTCCAAAGGAGGGCCATGAGGATGATCGGAGGCTGGGGCACCTCTCAAATGTAGACAGGATGAGAAAGCTGAGGCTGGAGAAGAGAAGGCTGTGTGGAGATCTAGTAGCAGCTTTCCAGTATCTGAAGGGAGCCTACAAGGATGCTGGAGTGGGACTCTTCATTAGGGACTGTAGCGAAAGGACAAGGGATAACTGGTTCAAACTTAAACAGGGGAAGTTTAGGTTAGATATAGAGAGTAAGTTCTTTACTGTAAGGGTGGTGAGGCACTGGCATGGGTTGCCGAAGGAAATTGTGAATGCTCCGTCCCTGGCACTGTTCAAGGCCAGGTTGGACAGAGCCTTGGGTGAGATGGTTTAGTGTGAGGTGTCCCTGCCCATGGCAGGGGGATTGGAACTAGATGATCTTGAGGTCCTTTCCAACCCTAACTATTCTATAATTATGGAAGAATATAAGAAGAGAGCATGCATAAAGGGATCTTCCTCATATGTTGTCACTCCTGTACTCCATACATTGTTGGATTTCTGTGAAAAAGGTCTGTGATATTAGCAGTCACTGACAGTGTTGTCCTTGTGAATTTGAGCCTGTTTATACTTTTAGCTTCCAAAATACCCTATGGCAATGAGACCTATATTAGCAGTCTCAAGTTCAGTCTGTGTCTGCCGGAGTAACTTCATTGTCTCAGTGATTTCAGTTGCTGCCTCATAAAACTAGCGTAAACCCAGTGTGCAATTTATGTGTTCTTGTGAGATTGTCAAATCCTTTTTATAAATTACAGGATTTGAAATGCATGGTTTAGCATATGTGTTATAACAGCACAATTATTTAGGATGATCTAATACCTAATAAAAGGTATTAAAATAAAAGGCACAAATGACTAATTTTCTGAAGCTGGAAAATACTTAAAACAGTAAAGGGATAGCTTTGTAACAAGTCTAATAGTTAGGACCTTAAATTCTCAGAAAATAGTTTCTACTTCTTAAAATGGACATGTATTGTATGAGTAGCTTATCAAATGTGTATGCACTTTCTTCTTTCGGCTTTAGATAAATATTTATAAGGAATGAACATTTAATAACTATAAAACCAGTGAGGAAGTTCTGTAGAGTTTTGTACATCTCCCACACAGTATACTTGGAAAGGTGCTACTGAACAAAACTAAATCTGCTGGAAAGGAGATCTTGAATCTCAAAATGAGCTTCAGCAAACAGAGAAGCAAGAAACCCCCATGGAAGTGGACCCATCTATTTTCTTTCATTCAGGATTTTATGTTGAAGAGGAAAAGCAAGAGTATTTTTTGTTGTCTTGTAGGTGAGAACTTGTACAACTGCATGGCCTCAGCTATGAATAGTTGTGTTTTCCTCTCATATGCTGTATACTTGTTATTGCAGGGAGTAAATAAACCCTGAATATGTGGACACATCCCTAAGGGTCTGGCACATACATCTTAGGTTAAATTCGCTCTTCTGCTGCCGTGGCTAGTTTTATTTCACAGTGAGTTTCACTGGACAGCAGGGCACTTAACCTAATTTTTTTAATGTCTGTTCTCAGTTTTACCAGCAGAAATACAGTTCAGCCTGTCCAATGTGGTAAGTGGGATATGCACAAGGGAGCATTTTCATAGAAGATCTATGTGTGTGTGTATCTATATCCTGTGAATTTCAAGTGAAGGAGATAAAATTCTCAGCTTTAGTACCTAGCCTTTCTGTTACTGTTAATTATTATTCTTAATTTGTGGGTTTTCTCCCGACATCTTTCTTGAATACTAAATCATAATAGGTGAATAAGAAACGTTTTTGAGAGCTTCTTGTAAAGTGCCTAGACTCACACAAAGGAAGCATAAAAAATTAATCTAGTCAGTTAAAGGAGCAATTTGTCAAAAGAATGTTGAGGACTGCTGGCTCATGCCTGTGTTAGTCTACTCCTCTCTGTTTCACAGATCAAGGCTGTTTTTTGTGTACCTGGAACGTGCCTTCATAATTTTTATTCTAGTTAGATTCTGATTCTAGTTAGAGGTTGCAACAAGATCAGAAAAACAATAGAATAATTCCTGATTTTATTGGTTTGAGGGCAGCTTGTTGTGCTTTTAAATGGAAAGCCACTTAGATGAATGAATTGCTCAATTAAGATAATAATTTTATCAGAGTATGTTTTAGGGGCTTTCCCAGTCAAGACAAGATCTTTTTTTATTAATATTTGATTTCCAGTAACTTCCAAAATACACTGAAAAAATTTCATCAAATGCAGCAGATAATTGCTGTCATAGAATAATAGTTGATAAGTAGCAAAATGAAAATAGTTTGTTCACCTCTCATCAGGTTTATTGGCTTCCTGTCAATTTAGGATGAAAACCATCTTGGCACAGGTTCAAAAGAAGGTTTAAGTTCAGTGAAGTGTGACTTGTGCTTTTATGTATTGGATTGGAACTCTTGTTAAACATGACTCAGCGTGTAAGAAAAGGAAGCTTCTTCCAAACAGAGCATCACAAATGAGGTGTCCTTCATCTTCCATTTTATTAAAGTATCTAAAATACATCACTGAATGTCTGGCATGCCAATTCTGCACGTAGTATTTTCATCAATTGTGTGATTTTTTCCTCCTTTCATTTTCTCTGTATCTTCTACTTTTTACTCCTGCAGATATACTTCTGCATGAAAGAGTTGTTGATTAAACATTCTTCAATAAAAATAATAATAATTCTGTCACTGAATTATCCTAAAGACAAGCCACTATAAAGAAAAGAACTTTAATTTCAACTAACTCACATCAGAGAAAGGCTATTCACTGGAGCAGAGAAAATGTGATAAGCACTATTGTTTCCATTACAGAAAAAAATGAAGATCACTATTTCAGTGGAACCATAAATGAAGAGTAATGACGATACTGTTAAGCATAGAAGTATCCTATTAATAATGGCATTTCAGGCAGCATAGGATATTTTAAAGATGAACTCGCGAAACTGCAAGCTTTCCTTTTTAGCTACCTCTGTTAGCCCATTCACATATATTCCTGAGAGTTCTGAAAAAGGAGTTAAAAGTAAAATTGTTATAGGATGTTGCAATTAAAAACTATTGCAAAGCATTTTCATGAATTATACTGAATATATCTTTTTCATGAATTATATCTCTAGATAAATTTACACTTATTTTTGAAAAGTTAAATTTGGTGGTAGAAATAACTGGTACCAAAATTGAAAGCAAACGTATGGGTAGTAAAATAGTTTATTTTAAATGTATCTGTGGATAATTTAATTCAAACCTTATAATAACATATTTTTATTAATAAATCTATTGTTGTTTTCCACTAGAAATGGTGAATTTATCTGCCTGAACCAGATTATTTATTCCCATTGCAAGAGTCATTTATAATTGTCAATAAATATGAATACATTAAGAAGGCAAGATAAACTGCCATCTGTTCCAATCAATAATACAATCTCCCTTTCTCTAATATATACTTCAAAAGTAGAAATAAAAGTGAATTTGTTTGGGTTTAAGCAAGCTCAATTTAGCTTTTAGGTTTCTTTCTGTTGCAAAAAAACCTAATAAAAGCGCGGGAAAAATCCTCTAGAACCCAGCTGTTCAAAGTGGTTAGAGCAATAGCTCAGGAAGGAAAGAAATATCTCTGTGAAAGAAAGAAATTGTATGCAATTTAAAAGGAGAAATACATAGCTCTGTTTGTACAGGGAAAAAAATCATCATTGGGACCCAAACTGCTTTAAATCTCCTGCCTATATATATATACAATAAAATAAACTGCCTAGTTCAACAGATGGGAAAGAGTCAGAACTTCTCAGGAGCACTGATGCATTCCTTGAGTTTCAAATTTATTGAAGTTTCTAAAAAGAGGCCAATCTCAAAGGAGAAAAGAAGCGCTCAGATTATGAGGCACCAATTTTGAAGATGTTTGGATTTATGGAATTTCACTGAGTAGACTTTATAAGGAGAATGTTAGTTGGTTTTCACTTGACTTTTTTTTTTCCCCTTTAAATCCATCATAGGAAACACGTAAGTTTCAGTCTGCAATTAAAGTCAGCTATTCTGAGTTAATAGCAAAGAGAATTCCTTAGCATGTTGTGATTTCAAGGGACTGCAGTGTTGCTCTGCCACAAAGAACAGGTTGCAGCTACTTCATTATGTCCCTGTTCCTATGGTGCATGACCATTCCAGATTCTGTCTGAAGAAGATAACGAGTAATAATGCCTTGCAAACTTAAAGCACAGCGTTGGCTTGGCATGATAAATTTCTGTTGCTTAAATATTTTCCTTCTTTAACTGTGAATACAGTTTCAGAGGAATGTAGATACTCGCTTAACATCTGGGTTTCTCTTCACAGAGGTGGGGAGTGAGGCTAGAAAGTCTGTATCCACAGTAATGCCTTGAAATAACTGCCGTTACTGCTGTTACTGCCGTTACTGCTGTTAAGCAGTGATGTGACACATCCTTTGGCTTCAGCCACTTTTGTTAGAGACGTCAAACGGGTACCATCCTGTAATTTCAACAGCCCTGTTCTCACATTAAAACGCTCCACATTGCAGTGTTGAATTAACCTCTTGTGTTTCAGTAAAGGGGAGCTGTTTCTAAAAGTTAATCACATCTTCAGGCTGTGAAATTTCATGAACTTTTTTCCCCCTCAACACTGAAATTTGCCTGGAATATTCATGAGCATGTTCATAATTTCATTTGAGCAGTGTGTTAACTGGTTTTGCTGTTAGACATTACTGAGCTGGGATTGGGTTTTTGGTTGTTTGGTTGGTTTGGGACTTTTTTTTTGTTTGTTTGTTTGTTTTGTTTTCTGGTTTTTTTTTTTTTTTTCTTAAAGAGACAGGAATCTCTCCCAGTGAAAAATGCTGGCATTTAGTGAGATAAATTGTCTTTTTTTATAGCAGTGTGATTGTTTCTAAAAGGAAAAGAGAAGATATTTTGTGCTTATGTGCAGTTGTGAGCTGAATTAAGCAAGATGTACTAGATGCCAGATGACACCTTTGAGCTCAGTGGACACTAATATCACTCTCTTTAAAATGTAACAACAGGTGAAATGAAACTTAACTGTTACATAGTGTATGTGTGCATACTTACAGTATTTGAACTGCTGCCATGTCATCTTTTTTACCAGGTTGTTGTTCTGTTTTGGTTTGGGTATTTGTAATACTAAACATGACTAAATTCCTGTCTGTCTTTTGATTAATTTCCATGAGGAAAATATCTTACTTGTTAAGTCTATTGGAACTCAACAAGAATTGTTTCTTCCACAGAGTTCCTGAAAATGCTGAAGAGCAGCCTTGTTCAAAGCAGAGTTTTTGAGCAGTAATATTTGGTAATGGTCAAGGGGGGATGGAGATCTTGAACCAGACGCTGGCCTTTCTGAAGGTTCCCTGATCCTCAGAAAAAGCAGCTTCTCCAGCTGACCATAGCTTATCCTCAAACGTGTCCCAGACACCTCACTAAGAATTCCTTGCTTCTGTCAGGCAGCGGTTCTTAGCTGTGCATGTCCTGAGAATCTCTGAACGCAACAGTGTTTGGATTCCTCTACCCAGTCTTCAGGTTTTTGCCATTCAGCTAATTAGCAGTATCCTTCCCCTGTGTAAATCAGGAGTTGCTGTTGCATTTACCAAATCCTGGCTTCCCCCACCTCCCAGTATAAGCATATATTTAGTACCCTGAGCAGTCAGAGCAGCTTTGGAACAAATATGTAAGACCTGACTGTATGATAAGGCAGTTATTAATGATTAACATTTGAAAAGTATTTAAATTAAGTTGCCTCTTTCAAGGCTATCACAAATCAAATACGTCCTTAACTTATCAGAAGGAAATAGTCTTCATTGAAACAGCATTGATATAGGAAAGTAATATATGACAAAATAAAGAGTTGTCAGATATAGATAAAGCATTTCAGTATTGTCTTGTTATTACTTAGTTTAATTTTTTATCTCTGAAGAAGACAGTGAAGTCTGAAGTGAAAATGATAATTATAAAATTGTTACCAATTTGTTGCATCCAACTTTCTGATCAACTTGCTTGAATTCCCATCAATTTGAGAGTGACAATCTTGTTGGGATTTTTAGTCTAACAAGCAGATTATTATTATTAGTTAGTTACAATAGTGCTAAAACTTGTAGTTCAGTTCAGTGTATTCAGTTAAATAAATACAAACTTTCCAAGGATCTGCTCCTTTGTCTGAAGTTCTCCTCACCCTTCTCCTATCCTTTGGGCTCCCAAGTCTCACTCTGGAGGGCTGAAGAAGGGCTGCTGACCAAGAGGACTTGCTTTGTGTGATTTTTTTCTCAGGGATGAAACTGAGTTTCACCAGCCTGTAGGTTTCATGGGCTGTTCTTCTGGCCGTTTTTGAAGATGGTTGAAACATGTGCCTTTTTCTCATCCTTTTCCTGGATCTGTGTCCCTGACTATTGCAGCCAGCCCCAGGGAGAGCTCCCTTGTCCCAAATGTAGTGGGCAGATTCCAGCTCCCACAGTGAACACAGTGCACTTCATGCACTGCAAGGCAGAGCAGCAGCTTGGCTGCAGAGTTGGAGGCAGTGTGCATCAAAGCCTGCCTGCCAAGACCACTGTCAAGAGGGGGAGGAGATGCTGAGGGAAGGAGTTCTTCATTACTGTACTGTCATGGGCCGGTAGCTAGGCAATGGGTAGGCAACATGCTCGGTTAAACACACGGCCAAAACTGTGTGAAGTCAATGTTCATGTCTGAATTAGATGTGGCTTTGGGTAGATATCGGAACATCTGAGTTTAATCAAGAACACTATTACGTTGTTTGTAGGTGTTCAAGTGGTTTCTCTAGCCAGTGAAGTGTCCTGCAGCAGTGGGATACCTGGCATTAAGAACTGTGGCTTCTGTCCAGAGTCTGGCCATGCAGAACTCCTGAAAGTTCTGCTTGTGAGAGATAGGGAGTTTTTTGATCTATTTTTAAAACTACCTTTATCTATCTTTATTGTCTGTTACTTTAAATAATTTTCTTCTGTCCTAAATCTGTTGCACTTAGTGAATTTCTAGAGAGTGGTAATTTTCCTCTTGGCCTTGACGTTAAGCTCCTTTAGTTTTCTTGCATGAAAAGTCCTTGTAATTCCATTAATATATTACTGACTTTTCTGGGCTCTTATTTCAATTCAAATGCAGTGGGCAGATTGAGCAATGCTGTACAGAATATTCTAGGCACCAGTGTTTTGTATAGAGACATTGATTTTCTTTTTATTTTTTATTTTCATTCTTTGCTGGCGTACTCTTTAAGGTAAGGTTTCTAATTGAAGTGTAGATGAAAACTTATAGCACAGTAGAAGGAAATTGCAAATGAATGACCATTTAGAGTACTCTGGGGGTGCACCCAGGTAGCATAATTTGTTATTCCTTTGTACACAGAGCAAATGATAGATTTATATTACTGTTCTGAAATATTAATAAAATGTAGCTTAAAATGCTTGAGATTCTCACTAGGTTTTTGGCCAGTTCACACCGAAAAGTAAAGAATGACATGCATTGGGATAGCTGATTTCTGCTTAGTGGTCTCAGTTTTGTGTACTTCTTTAGTGTACTCACTTCTGCAGAATTTCAGATTATGTATCAGAGCAAGTAATGTGATTACTGAATTAATTATCTCCTAGTATGTAATGGCGTGATGCCATCAAAACCAGCGGCTTTGCAGAAGCAAATCCAAATAGACTGTTTGCAGTTCATCAGAATAATGCATATCATCTTGAGATAAGATTAATAATTTCAGCAAAATGTTGAACTTTTTACTTTCCACAGTCAAACCACTATGCTACTTTATACACACACTTAAATATTCAGCAGTGTCTGGGTAATTATGTCTGAAATGCCTGGCGGCTGCATATAGAAGAAAGTGGGAAGTTTTAAGTTCTGTTTTCTTTGGTCTTTCTCTTTTCTCAGGAGTTCCCAGATATTTGAGCTGACTGTATGATGACTGTAAAGGGCTATATTTGGTTAAGGAGAATCACTCAAGACACTGTTGGGTTTTTTTTACGTAACTGAACAATAAACTTACTGAGTCTTGTTTCTATCTCAGTTATCTCTTATTACAATTTGGCAGTTTGGGGATTCTTTGAACAGAATATGAGCCTTTGCTCCTCTGTCAGTAGTGGTATTTCCTTGGCAAAATAGATCAGGAGCTTTTGAAATCCATGACTACAGGAATGTTAAACTACAGCGTCTTATTTGTTAGCACTCGATTGGTTTTTGTAATTAGGCAGATAAAATGTAGGTGGAGAAACACTAGTTACTTTCAAAGCCTGTGTTGTACAACACTGACAATTTATAAGAATTTCAGTATCACTGCCTTTAGAAAATTTAGCAGATGCAATAGGCAAATACCCATTTGAAGAAAAACTGGGACCAATGAATCAAGTGGTGAATTCAGAAGTAATGAAACCTTGAAGTAATATCTAAAGAAATTATTTGGACTTTCTCCTAATCAAGTAATAGCAATTCTAATCCTGTTCTGGTTCACCAGTTACTCACCTTGAACAGACTGAAAATTTCTGTCCCTAGAATACTGTCCTGGGTTCGGCAGTAGCAGTCATTTTTCTCCTTCTTAGCAGCTAATGCAGTGCTATGTTTTGATTTTTTGGCCTGGGAACAGTGCTGATAACGCCGATGTTTTCAGTTGCTGCTTGAATGTTTGGTCTGGCCAAGGACTTTCTGAGCCTCATGCTCTGCCAGGGAGGAGGGGAAGCTGGGAGGAAGCAGAGACAGGACACCTGACCCAAACTGACCAAAGAGGTATTCCATACCACAGCACGTCATGCCCAGGATGTAACTGGGAGTTACCCGGAAGGGCTGGGACTGCAGGGTTGGATGAGGTATCAGTCAGTCCTCGGCTGGGGGGAGTGGGGAGAGTTATTTGTTGGCTGGTGCTGAGGTGTTGTATTCTCTTCCCTTGTTATTTCCTTTAGCATTATTATCATTGGTGGTAGCAGTAGTGGTTTGTGTTATACCTTAGTTACTAAACTGTTCTTATCTCAACCCGTGGGAGTTGCATTCTTTTCGATTCTCCTCTCCGTCCCTCCAGGAGCAGGGGGAGGCCAAGAAGGGTGGGGGAGTGAGTGAACGAGGTTTGTGGTTGGGTTTAAACCACGACAAATACTTAGAAAAAGAACTTTGGGTGTGGTAAACTGTCAAGGGAGTCACTTGAAAAGTGGGAGAAATTAAGTTACACTTATTTTAGCTATAGAAAGAGAATTTATTTCATGCACTTGTCTTCTAATATCTGTGAAAACGTAATACACATTCTTATTCATGTATTTGTTGGGGAATGAATTCAGAAAAATTAGTTGTGCTGGGTTGTTTTGGGTTTTTTCATTTTTGTTTCTTTCTTTCATTTAGCAGCCATGTAAATTAACCTGTTAATGAAAACCCGTGTGACAGCAACAGCCACTGGTGCAACATCCCTTTCCTCTTGTCCTACATAGACACTACGAAAGAGCACAGTTCATGGACATGTCTTGCTTTGGTGTTGCCCTAGCTACTGGGAAATTTTTATATTGGCTTTCACTTGCTGGATGGGGTTTTGGGTGTTTGTTAAAATAGCTGTTGCATCAATGATGAATAGGTAAAAATATACTGGTCTTCAGATTAACCTGTTTTATAGAGGTAGATTCCCAGTATCTGTGAATATGTGTAAAGAGATTGTCATATGGAAGAAGGCAGCTATATGAACTTTTTTTTTTTTTTTTTAATGCCCTATTTTATAACTAGAGAAAAATTAATGACAAGATGTAAAACTGGGACCAAGTAACAGTGTCAAGCATGTGTTATTTCTTCCAACATTGAGACAGTTGCTGGAAGGGCAAGAAACATTTTAGGCAGGTATAGGACACACTAAGCAAAACTTCAAATAGAAAATCACAATAGGTATTAACAATTTGAGATAATAGTTCCAAAAAACTGGTTATATTTCAAAAACAGAAACCCATCTTGAGTATTAAGAATTTCAGTAAATTACATGTAACTTTTTTTTGTCATTGATCCCTAAATAAAATAAATCCATTTGATAAACCATTAGTCAAAGCTAAAAACAGCAGTTAATTTAATTGTTCGGTATCCAGTATTTGTTACACAACACAGTGTGAAGAACTTTTATGTATCTGAGTCTTGTGTCTAAGGTATGATACTTGCATGCGTGTAGAAACTAATTTTGTTTCTAGTTAAGCTGCAGAGCTTTTTCTTCTCAGCTGAAGAGGCGAGAACTGCCAGTTAAACACATTAATTGGAAATTAAGAATAGCCATACTTAGCAGAACTTGGGTTGATGTTTTTATGCTTTTGCATCAAAATTGGGGGTAAAATGATAAAATACATGTTAATTACTGATTTTCAACAAATATTCTTTAGTGATAGGTCACAAAATGTAATGAAACTGCAAAGCAGCAATAAGCACAACATCAGTTTTGCTCTTGTTTTAGTAATATCCCAGATTCTATGATTAGTGCTCTTGGGGATAAAAGGATAAAAGAGGAAGTTTGCTGTCATCCCCATTCAATTTTTATTTTTTTTCCAACTGTTTTGGTTGGGTTTTTTTTGGTGGTGTTTTATAGTGAACAGTATTTCTAAAAAAAAATAAAACCCCAAAAATAAAATCTTGCCCAACAGACTACTTCTCCACTAAGTAATAATCCAGGGAAAGCAATTCATTTTTTCTGTTCTGACTCAGCCTTACATATAATCAGATGAATCATAGGTATTGCTGAGAATGTCTTGCATATATTTTTCAAAGGCCATGATGTTGAGTTCCAGGCCTTTGCAAATTGCAGTCGTCAATGTTCCCTTCATGAGACTTCAGAATGTAGAGCTCGGGCTATCAGGGTTAATGCCTTAGCTTCATGCACTTGGTTACTTATCATTTGTATTTTATGCTCATAAATGTCAGCCAGGCATACAGATATACAGGAACACACAGTCTTCACTGAAAACTAGAAACTTGGGATTAAGTCATGTGTAGTACAAAATAAAAAATCCTGTTGCAGCTGGTTATATTCTATGCATGATTCATCTGGAAGGCAAAGTAAAATCATTTTCTGCGCCAGTTTAGTTGCAGGTGTTGATAATTCTTTTGCCAGCTGTGTATCATTTGTAGCAAAATTGAGGGTATGCTTTCCACACCTTGTATGCTGTTACTTAACTGAGCCATAGATTTGAAGTTCAGATGACTGTTGAATATGAACAACTGTGTATCACATCTTAGAAAAGGGAGTACTTGGGTGGATGATAAGAGGGTTTAATTGCATTCATTATCCTTATCATAGTTTGTCTCAAGGGAAGAAGCTACTTTAAATTTTCTGGATTGCTTTCAAGATACAAGTGTAGGTGTTGTTTTTTTTTTTTTTTTTTTGAGAGGGTTGTGTTTAGTTGTTTGGCTAGGTTTTGTGTTTTGTGGTTGTTTTCTTCTTTCTTTTCTTCTTTTTTGTTTTTTAAACTTTGGTCAGTCTTAATAATTGTGATTCTTGTTATACTTACTGAAATTCACTGTTTTTCTTGCAACACTATTTAGTTTGTCTCCCCATGCTTAATGGTAATGTATAAATATACTACTTGCAAGGTACTTCTGGAGTTAAGACTGCTGCCAAAAGTATCTATTTTCCATCTAACTTCTTTCTCATGTGCTTATTTAAGCATAAGCTACCCCAGAAGTCCAATTTTAGACCCAAATGTCAATGCATATTATTTTTATTAGTTATAAATTATTAATCAGTTATTTTAAGCCTGTAAGATAACGGTGTAGGAAATATTTCTTCCAATGGAAAAGGCAGTTATTAGCTTTGACTGACTGAGAAGCAGCTGAAGATAGTTGTAGTGTGAAAGATGCTGCAATATTGACACCTAGCAAGTTGATACTGGTGTGTTTGGAACTTGGAATATTTTCATAACGCTTGATGCAGTCAAGCATTATCAAGATCATCTGTCAAACTGTATTTACTTATGATATCATTAGAATGCTACCTAGCAGGTGTTTTGTTTATTTTCAGTGAATTGATTAATCAGTCCAGGGAGGGAAACAGCTTTGAGTATCTTTTGCAAGGTCTGTGAACTGGAAGGAGAAGTAAATAAGCCAGTATTTCACCTTTGATGTAATGATATAAAGATGGAAGGGGTTTAGAGAGCAGATTTCCTTTTACAAGAAGAGAGCAAGAAAATACAGAGCTGCCTTATTTGTCCAAAGTAAGACTGCTGTAATCACATAGAAATAAAATCTAGGAGATCTTAATGGTTTCTGAAAGAAGCTGGTTGTTCAGTGGTTGTGAAGAATAGTTTTCATTATTACTAAAGGGATAAACTCTTTAATTAAATAGACTGGTACATTGATAACTGTGTGCAACTTCTTAAATAATTGACTGGGATATTCTTCGCACACAGTTTGCAAATGATACTGATAAATAATTAGCATTCATTTCATTACTGTGAACAAAAATGTGTTGATCTCAAAAAGTATTTTTTATTAAAAAATGAGAGTTTTTTTCCTAATATGTCTTGTAAATTTATCCATTTATACATTTTTGATGTGGTTTTCAGTAATCAAGATTTTTCCTTGTAGATTTCCATTTAAATTCAGTCAGCTTCAGCTCAGTCAACTCTTCAGTTTCACTTTTATTGTTCTAAGAAAGGTTGTGATGATGCTAAAGATCTTCTCCATATAAAATCATTACCATGCTACTGCATAGCATTAGCATAGTTTTGTTCTTAGATAATTTTTAATGAAAAACATAACTTTTGAACTCCATTCTAATATTTGATCGTCTTTCTCCAGATTACTAGAGAAGAAAATTAAAAAGTTATTTATTTATTCCTGAAGAATTCAGATCAGGTAAAGCTGCAGCTTCTGAAGACTGTGCACTTGGTATTGGCTTAAATAAAGACAATGATTTGGAAAAAACTCAAATGAAGAAAGCATTCTGTCCTTCTTTTTCAGTTTCTTAATGAATATGTCTTACTTAGCTTGTATGTTGAAGTATAAAATGAGAATGCTGTTCCACAGAATCAGTCTTCCATTAATTGAAAGAACTCACTTTACTTAAAATGTTTATAAAGGAATAAAATTCAGCTGAAGTTGTTGATGGGGAAAAAAAACCAGACAGATGACTTAAGAAACAGCAGGAATAATACTGATGCATTACAAATTAGAAAAATAGGTTTTATTTTTTCTTGTAAACCTTTGCAGTTTATTGCATTTTCTTTGAGAGACACTTAGGGCAACATGGTCTAATGTGAGACACTCCTTAAGCCCCATGGTAGGGGGGGTTGGACCTAGAATGAACCCTAACCATTCTATGATTCTATGCTTTGTACTTGTTCGTCTAGGTTTTGTTCTGTTACTTAGGACGTTGTATTATGCCTGTTCCATTACATAAAAATAACACTGATTAAAATTCAAGTGATAGATGATTAGTTTTTCATGTTAATGTTAGAATTCTGGAAAAATATTGCACTACCTGTTACTTTTTTTTCTGCATACTCTGTGGTTCTGACCATATGGTCATATGGATACAGACAGAGGCTTTGAATTTACATTCTGTTTTCAAGTGTGCTAAAATTGTATTGACACCTCATATAGCTTATTTAAGCAAAAAGCCTGCACATATGGCAAGCATAGTGTGAAGAACAATTCTGTAGCTAGTTCTCATGCACAGTGCTGTACCGTTCCCAGTAAATCAACACCATCTTGGCAGAGTGGCAGAACAGAATCTGCATATCTATTATAGTCCATCAGTGCGTATTGTCCTACAATTTAATTTATGATGTTTTTTTTACTACTTTTACAGAAAATGAGTTCTTCATTTGTATTTTCATTATGTGCTTAGGTTGTTCTTGGCCTGTTTCCCTTTTTAAATGTGTTTTAATGAGGCTGCTTGCTTCTGTCTGCCAGTCCCTCCTTCCTGACTACTGAATTGGTTTGCCATTTATTATTGAAGGTGAAAGTTAGGAAGAAGTCTCAAAGATCATTATGTTTGTGCATTATTTGTGTGAAATCTGGTTAATGAGTTGAATGGGAGAGCGGCATTAGTGTTCCCTTGAGGTGAGAGCAGGCAGGACAGGACTTGAGCATCACACATGCTGTTTATAGCAGCTAATCAGCTAGTCATCCTATTTGTTCTATCTTTTCAGTGCACAAATAGCTGCAGGCACAGCATGTGCAATCTTTTGTTTAGTAGGGGTGTGCTAGGGATGTTAGGGAACTGATGTCATTGTCATAAAAATAGAAACAAACACATCTGTAGGAAGAATAATTCAGGGTTTTTTTCTGTATTTGTGGAACAACTTGTTCACACTGTGTTTTTAGTGATTACTGGTAATGTACAGGTATCAAAAAGCCTACTGTGCTTTTCTTGGGCATGCCAAGTAATTTATGTAGAAAACAGGCCTATAAAATTAGTTTGCTCTAGCAGATTTATATGTCCATCTAAAGTAATACACTGGTTAGCCACCTTTTATTCTGAACTTTCTAAATACGCATGCAAGATTTATAGAATGAGATGCATTTTACATTAGTTTAATTATATTTTGAATATTATAAAAAAAGTAGATAACAACGCTAGAGAGAGACAGATCGGAGTGAGGGGATCAGCATTCAAGAAAAACTCTAGGAATTTGTGTCATTTAGAGGCAGGGCAAGGTATGTGATACTGGTGGAGTAATTTGCGTATGGTTTGCCTTCCAAGACTGGCTTCAGCTTCAGTAAAGTACAAGTGAGGGAATATCTCTCAGCTATTTGGTTCTGGAAGCTTTTAACCAGTTGTGAGGCAATACAGAATATCAGGACTGTGGGTATAACATTGTTCTGAAGTTTCTAGGAGGCAGAGCTAGAACTTGAACTTCACATGTTAAAAAGGTCTCCAGAATCTAGCATGAGGTCCAGAACATTCGCCAAAAAATCTTTCTCACTGCTGAGGCTGGTGTTAACTTTTCTAGTTGATGGAAAGAAGTAAGTGACTTGTCTGACCTGTTATACATGTCTGGATTAGGGTGTGTTGCACAGATGTCCATTTCCCTCCTTCCCTAAAGAGAACCTAAGTGGCTGATGGAAGACATTTTAAAGGTCTAAATTTTAGCAGATTAATTCTCCTATAATCAGTTAAGATACTTCAAGGAGACTAAAAGTGTGTGTGTAAGCCTAACTCTTACCAGCTTTTATTTTCAAACCCTTTACATGTGCTAAAGCTTATTGTAATGAGTAAATCAGATACTTGGTATGAATACATTTTAAAAGTGGCTAGGATAAACACATTACAAAAAGTAGGAGCTGCAGTGACAAGGAAACAAATTATTAGAACCACCTCATAAATTCGCTTTAGTCTATTTTTGGTTAAGATTTGTTAAGATTTGGTTAAAGAACTTTTCAGTTATTTCAGTACCAATGCGAACTTTGAGAAAACTTGTCTGCACTGACTGTAACAAGTCTTTATGGTGCTATGTGAAGGGCAGAGTTACCCCACAAGGAGGAATTACTGTAATATAACCTGGGAGATTTACATTCTTAGTAAAATGGGAATGAATCTAGAAGTTCCATCTTTCTTTTTTAACAGACATTCAGTATTTTACTGAGATGTCATAATTTAGTTTACATTTTCTATATAATTGCAGTTTCACTTTTTATTACCTTTCAGTTTTCTTGGAGGAAGAGGGAGATTTCTAATAATTTACTGTTTGCCATATGTGGTTTGCTATCTTTTCAGTCCCCTTTCCCCTGAAGGTAAAAATTACTCCACATTGCCGTATGCATCCTCAAAAAGTTTTTACTCCATTATGACAAATGTAAGAGCAGAACAGTGGCGCACAGCTTCACGGCCTATGATTTCTGTATTCTTCCATAGGAAATGAAGAACTGTTTCAACAAGAAAGTTGTGCTTAATACCTTAACCTAATTTCTGTTTCTATCAGTTAGTGGTATTCCAGGAGCACACGAGGAAGTCGGGAGCTGTCCTAAGCAGCAGCCTCTTATGGCAACTCAGACTACTAATTGAAAGGGAAAACTGAAGAAGTTCTCTCTCCACACTCATCATCCCTGAAAAATTATTTGGAATTACTGTGACTGAAAGTTGCATGCTCTTATTTCGGAGCAGATGGGACCAACTTCTAGGGTGCACAGAGATTTTATGGAGACCATACAAAAGCAGAATTTTGGATGTCAACAATTTTGCAGATAAATTGGAAACTAGTGAGAGAACGTGTAATTTACTTAACTAACCGACATAGTAATTTAAATACTTGGTTTAAGCCATCACTTTTTAAAATGCGTGAGAGAGTCTGTCCAGTGCAGCATGTTGGTGATGATTGCTTTTCCCCAAGTTTTTAATACTTTTCATTTTATATAACATTTTTAGTAAAATTGGCTACTAGCCCCATGTTACCTACCTAAATGAATAAACTAAGTTTTCTTCTTACGCTAAGACAACGGTTTCATTCATAATTACCAAGATGCTGTCTATGGAAGTGTGGGAGTACATGGTGTAAAGTGTGTGGGGATGTGTTTACACAAATAACAGTTTGTTTGTTTTACTTATGTTCATCATGTGATTACACATGGGCACCAAGAAAGGAAATTCTAAAATGGAAGAAATACTCTCTGCTAGAGGACAGTCACTAGCTGTGTTCTGTGCCTCTCCTGTATGTGTATTTTGTCCTTCCCAAAAGAGACTCAATAGTCTGGCTGAGGTGCTAATTCGTTACTGAAATATTGTGTATCTTTCAGGAGCAGCTACATAATCACCTCAGAACAGAATGATCCAGGTAACTGCAATTGGTACAGTTACAGTACTTGATGAGTACTGAAGACCTGACATCTTACTTGTTCCTTACATTGTGAGTTCTTTCACTTTTGCGAAACGTGTGAAAACATCACAGTAATTGAAAAGTGCCAGCAGTTAGCCGGGTACAGGACAAGTTCTTTATGTTTTGAAGTTCCCTGAGTGCTGGTGCAGCACTTTGAAAAATCCTTAAAGACTGAGTATGAGTTCTTCAACTAGTGATTTGGGAGTCTCCTGCTAGCAGACTAATGATCAAGACAGCAGCATTAAATCAGTTGCTTTAGTTTAAGTACTTCTTGAATGTACATAAAGCCTTACTTTATGGAGAATTGAACTAACTACCTGCAGTCTGAAAAGCAGTAAGTTAAGCACTTAAGCAAAGGTAAATTACTAATAAAGAGAAAAAGTTTTCTCCTTTATGCACTGTCTGAAAGCTCTTCGCTGTTTGGGTAGAAGGGTGGCAGTTGTTGAAGCTTACCATTCCTCAGAGAGGTCTTTTTTTACAGTCCATGGAAATAAGTGATTCACAGAAACACCGTAATAAAGGGTTTCAGAAGATGGAAGATGCAATACTTCAAACCATCTCAGATTCATTATATTCCCCTAATCTGTTTAGCAGCCATAGTCTTTTTCCTGTGACTGACTTTGGAACAGAGCAAGAACAGTTTTATCACTGTGTAGTCTACATCCTGCCTATGTTGTTTTCCTACAAGTTTTGCTTAAATAATATGAAACACAGTCTTTGTATGCATAGATTTGTGAATTTGTCTCCCATGGGTTACACTGATGAGAAAACTATTTAATAAATACTTAACAGTTTTATATTTTGTTGTTGTCAGTCCATCCCTACAAGCAGAAGGTCAGGCAGAAGTACCAGGAGCACTGCATGGATAAACAAAGAACTCCTGGGCAAACATAGACACAGAAAAGGAAGCTTACAGAAGGCAGAAGCAGAGACAGACCACCTGGGAGGAATATAAAGGCACCGTTTGAGCCTACAGAGGTGATGTTAGGAGGGTCAAAGCCCAAATGGAATTGAATTTGGCTAGTGATGTCAAAAGACAAGAAGGGCTTCTGTGTGTACATAAGTGACAAAAGGAAGACTAGGGAAAATGTAGGCCACACCCACTGCTAAAGAAGTTAGGGGACCTGGTGACATGGGACATAGAAAAGGCAGAGGTTCTGAATATCACCTTCTTAGTCTTTACCAGGAAGACCAGCCTTGAGGCCCCATAGATAGAGGAGTGGCTGGAGCAAATAAAGTGTACCCATGTTGGAAGAGAATCAAGTCAGGGAATACTTAAGCAAACTGGACATACATAAGTGCATGGAGCCTGATGGGAAGTCATGTTTGACCAAACTGATAATGGTACATGAGGAAATTGTCTTGGTAGATGAGTGTAGGTGCATGGATGTCAGCAAGGCTACCTAGGCTTCAGCAAGGCTTTTGACAGTGTCTCGTAAGATTTTCATGGAGAAGCTGATAAAGTATGGATTGGATGAACAGACAGTGAGATGGTCTGAAAACTGTCTGAATGGCTGTGTCCAGAGCATGGTGGTAAGTGGTATTAAGTCTAGTTGGAGGCCAGTCACTAGTGGTGTACCCTAGGGGTCAACTCTGTGTCCAGTCGTGCTTAGTGTCTACATTAATGATCTGGATTATGTGGCAGCGTACCCTCAGTGAGTCTGCAGATGACGCACAACTAGGAGGAGTGGCAACAGGCTAGAAGATCATGCTGCCATCCAGCAGGACATGGGCAGGATGGAGAAATGGGCTGACAAGAACCTCACCTGGCGATGTTAAAGACCAGGTCGGACAGGGCCTTGAGCAACCTGGCCTAGTGTAAGGTGTCCCTGCCCATGGCAGGGGTGTTGGAACTAGATGATCTTAAGGTCCTTTCCAACCCAAACCATTCTGTGATTCTAAGTGTGAAGTTCTCTACCTGGAGAGGAACAGCCCCAGGCACCAGGGTATGATGGGGGGTGACCAGCTGAAAAGCAGCTTGACAGAAAGGGACCTGGGGGTCCTGGTGGAAATGAAGTGAAGCACCAAGAAGCCTGCTGGTGTTCTGGGCTGCTTTAGGAGTGTTGTTACAGATGAATTGTGTACCCTACGCAACAGATTTGGACAACCCAACTAGACAGATCAATGTAAAAAAATGTGTACAGACAGATACAAACAAATATAAAGCCAACAGATAAAAGGGTGCAGGACTAACATATAAAGCTTATCTGGGGAAGGAACACACAGAATATTCCATTGGTCACAGAAGCAGGCTGGATTCATTTGGTATGGAATAATGGAGTGTTTCTCCAGGAGTAAAACAAAGCTATCTTAAATGTAAAGATTAATAAGATTGTCTCTCTCAAAAAGTTTTATAATTTAGTGGGGTTGTTTGCTTTAGTTCTAGTTTTGGCTTATGTTTGGGGGGGGGGGGGGGCGGTTCGAGTCCATCCACCTTAATTTCTTCCAAACAAGTCAAGAGTCCTTCCCATTACAGGCAGGATGCTTACTATATAAGCACTGTACCACTTCAGGCTTGCAGTTTCTTGAATGGGAAGCAGTTGACAGCAGTACTGTGTTGTTTTCTAGTTGCAAATCTGTGTGTGCTCTTATAAAAAAAGTTTGAATATATCAGATTGAAGGAGACCATTATTTTTAATCAATTTTTTTAAACATTAAGGTTTGACTTACATTTAAGCCTTGAAAAGAGTCTTTTTATCTGTCAGAAAAAATAGTCATCCTTTGACTGTAATATACTGTTGAATGTGGTATGCTTGAAACTTCAGGAGTAGTCCTCTAGTATCACCTTACAGAGATCCTGACAATTGTCTGACCCCTTAATGAGCCAAAGAAAAAAAAAAGCTGCTGTTCACATTTGATTGATAGGTTAGAAAGCTGAGGCAAAATCTGCCTGAACTGCCCATGATCATACAGCAGTACGTGATTTATCAGACTATTAATCAGTGAGTTCTCTCACCTCAAATTGTGTTCCAGTTGGCAGAGAAGTCTTTTCATTTCCTCTTTACATTTTTACTTACAGTATTTTGGGAACTGAAAGAAGACTGTAGTCGCAGCTAAAACTCAGCTGGGGAAAACAAAGCATTTCTCTGATGTTCTACTGCAAGCACTGTTGTATCCCTGTTTCTTAATTTTTACTCCTAAGCCAGACTAGCTGGCTGTTCTGCTCTCCTGATACACAGACAACTGCAGTTAGCACTGTACACTCAATAAAACCTTCAGTTGTTTCAAGTCTTTTCCCCTCCCTCAAGACATAGATTGTTTTCAGCATAGTCAATTTGTGGGAAATAGAAAATTGTTTTGAAACCTCACTGAACAGACTGAGACCCGATTATGAAGAAAAGATTGTATGCCAGTGTGTAATTTAGAATATGCTGTGGGACTTTTTGTGAGCTCAGAAATTGTCTTCTAAGTGGTGGCTTAAAAATACTGTTTGCTTCCTTGATCTTGGGATATCTTTTTTTTATGTGAAGGACATCATCAGACTTCAAGCAGTCTGAAGGAAAGCAGAGCCTTTACTTCTGTATATCCAAGGGGAGCTATCTGCTGTCACTCTGGATTGACAGGAAAATAAGGTCACACCAGTTTTTCCTTTCACTATCATTCACTGAAGAAAATTTATGGTGCTGCTAGGGTGAACCTAAAGCTGTTCCTCTGCTTTCTGTTTTGTCCTGTTTCTGCTTAATACGACTGTATTCCTCTTTCTTGTGTGTTCACTTTTTAGTAAATCTGATTTTCTCTGAGTGCTAGACATCTAGTTTTGTCCTTTTGGTAATATAAATTAAAATGTCACTGCAGCCAGAAATCTGAGACTGTTGTCTGAATTGAGAGTAAGTCATGGTGAGACTTGTCTGGAATTTTAACAAGAGAGTATATTTGTGTCAGACAACACAACTTTGCTAAAGCAAGCGACACTGAATTTGATTAAATTTTGTTTTGGGAAAGTGCAAAACATTCTGATAATAGAATTATTGAATGTTATTCTGACTTTGTTACTAAACACGTAAGGTATGTAAAAATAGAATAGTTAATTGTAGGTGTGCGCTTGTATCTATAATGCACACAAGGTGTAAATTGACAAGAAGCATTTCAATAAACTTCTCATTTATTGAGAAGTTTATATTACTAATAGTTTGATTGTTCCCTCACACTGACAATATTTTTTACTGTAAATTTTTACTTTAGTTAGTTAGATAAGTGCAAATAATAGAAATTAGATGCTATTCAAAACATTAGAATATATTTTTATTTTTCTTTTTTCCATCTCTTTTTATGATTTTTTTTTTTTTAATTAATTAAGATCAGGGGTTGAGTTGTGCTGAATGAATGAACAGTTTCCATTTACAATGAGTTGCAAACAAAATCACTACAAACTGTTGGGGGTTTTGTGCATTGAAAGGTTAATTGGTAAGACACAACTATGATTTATTTTGGCCAGAGATTTAGCTGACTGATTATGTTTTCCTTGTAAATAAGATGTAATGCTTTAGTAAGTGAAGGGTCACTTTTTACAATGGAATTCTAATGTGGTCTTTAAATGCTGTTGCTAATGTGTATACTTACAATAAGTAAGTACCGGGGAAATGACCTTAGCACTGTTTTAGTAAATTCTGTCATCCTTACAGGTACCTGTTGTGTATACCCACATTATGTTTCCACATTTTTACTACCCAGGGATCTTTGGATAGACTATTAGGAATTGTTTTGATAGTATGGACTTAAATGGTTGTGTAATTTCTTTTAAGAAAATTGATGTGAGGATGGTATTTAGCATGCTTTATTCCGGTCTTGAAATCATAAACGATTAAAATGATGAAGGAAGTAAAATAGAGATGTCTGTAAAACTAGAGATAACATTTTTTAATTCACTGTTTAGAACTGATTTATAAACAGTAAAATGCCATTAAGGACTTAAAAGAGTAAGCTTCTAAGACTTCTGTCATGTTTTGCCTGCTTTTGTTGAGAAAAAAACAGTATCATGATCATGTTTAGTTGCTACTTTATTAAAGATTTATTTGCATTTCCTTCCTTCACCCTCCAAGTCTTTTCTCCTATCCATACCTCTGAGTATAAATCTGAGCCTGTGTATGGGAACAAAACAGAAAAATCAATGCAGTTTCCCTTGGTACAAATAGGAGTGGTAGCAGAGATGGAATGGCCACCCAAATTTGAGGCAGAATTCTGGCTGAGGCTTTTTGTTCTGTCAGTGAATAACTGCACTGCTCTTTACTCAGGGGTGATTGCCTGGCGGTACATGGTTTCCTCATAATTTGGTTCTTTAATTGAGTGCAAGGAAAAAAAGAGTTCATCATAAACTGGAAGAAAGCAAGGCTATGTGTTTGGCAATGAAAGAACCGGGTTCTGACAGATCTAATACAGATTTAAAAAAATATTGTAGGAAATGCATAATGCTTACCTAACTGATTTCTCTGAAAAAAAAAAGGAGTGATGCCTTAAGTATTTGAGGCTATAAAGTATAAATACTTTTTTAATACTTTCAAAGTTTTTATTTCTCCTCAAAATGTGGTTACTATTACCGGTCCACTTGATTTTCAGATTCCATTTGAGCTGCTGCATACATGGTTTTCAAGAACCTCTTATTTACTCTTTCAAATCATACATATGCTTCAGTGATATAGTGACATTTATATTCACCAACATTTTATCCCAGACCTCATGTACTTAGAGCTTAATTGGTGTAGTGGTATTGCTAATTTTCATATTTTCTGAGTATTTCTAAGGGTCTTTACAGAAACAGGTATATGAGAAAACACCTTTAAGATTGCCTTTTCAGAAGTGAGCAGAAATATTACATTTGTTGAAAGATGAGTATGTGTTTGGTTGATTTGCTCTTCACAGTGAAGAGAAATGCTGCTAAATATTTAGGATTCATTAATGGATACTACAGGTAAAACCCTGAATGTTGCATTCATTTTCAGTCAGGAAGTAGGAGTGATGGCAGTTTTCCATCTTGGAGACTTCCTTGGTTATAGAGATCAAATAGTAGTCAACTGGGTTTTGCCCTATATAGTAAAGGTCCTTAGTTATAAAATCTGAAATAAGGGGAGTAGGGTTGGTGGGGGTGGTGGTGGTGGAAAGAAGATGCATCACAGGTTACTTAACTTGAAGCCTGAGCTGCTTGCTTGGAAAAAGTAGTTATCAAGGTGACATTTTGTAGTTACTTATAGTCTGTGGAACTATGACTATTGATCTCTTTTGGAAAACAAAGAAACTCAAGGTGCTAAAGCTGTCTTTTCTTTTTCGACTGTTGTCAGCTTGGGGAAATCCTTTTCATCTGGGTACTATGACACAAACACAAATAGTAGCTACCAGTTCACATTCATGATGTTTTAAACAAACTGAGCCTTAATGAGAAAGTCAATAACACTAATAACTAGTGACATTAGTATGTCCTCAAGTTATCGAAATTATAAAAAGGTGGTTAGTTTACTGATTAAGTTTGCTATCTTCTGTTTTTTTGTTTGGTTTGGGGATTTTTGAAATCTTTTTTCCATTTTGTACAGATAAATAAATTTATTATTAATTTAATCAGCCTGTCCTTTTTCATGGTAGTGTTTCTAAGTTGGAAGCCAGAACTTTGCATTTCACTCGACACAAAACAGTGGAAAATCTGCAAGGAAAGTTTGTGGTTTTCTTTTTGTTTCTGTTTTGTGTGGTGGTTTGTTTTTTGGTTTTTGTTTGTTTTTTTTTTTTAATGAAAATTATTATTTCATAGAATACTGTCACTACCACAATGATGAGAATTGAACTTACATGTGTCTATACCTCATAACACAACATCACTGACCCAGTGATGTTTCTGTGTTTCATGAATAAACTGTTCAGTTGTTGGTTTTGCTTTCTTAAAAAAGTAATTTTTTCTTACTACAGACTTTGTAGTAGAGATTTCCCTTTAAGAGGGTAGGGCTCTACGTGCTGCTAAATTCAAGTTCTTGAATGTTAAATTAGTGATTCTTTATAACCTTGCACACAATTGGGCACTACAGGAATAAAACACTGGAGAAAGCAAACCTAAAGCTGTGATATTGGAAGAGCAAAGCTGATAATTAGAATCATAGAATAGTTAGGGTTGGAAAGGACCTTAAGATCATCTGGTTCCAACCCCCCTGCCATGGGCAGGGATGCCTCACACTAAACTGTGCCACCCAAGGCTCTGTCCAGCCTGGCCTTGAGCACCAACAGGGATGGAGCATTCACAGCTTCCCTGGGCAACCCATTCCAGTGCCTCACCACCCTCACAGTCAAGAATTTCCTCCTTATATCCAATCTAAACTTCCCCTGTGTAAGATTTAACTCGTTACCTCTTGTTCTATCACTACAGTCCCTAATGAAGAGTCCCTCCCCAGCATCCCTATAGGCCCCCTTCAGATACTGGAAGGCTGCTATTATAATATGGACCTTCAAATATCTAGAGGGACTAGACTAAATTGATGGGTTTCTTTCAATCTGGTATCATGAGAATAAATATATATTTCTTAAAATATCTGACAAATACAGATTCATATAGTACTGAAATTGTGGCTCTTAAAGCAGAATAGAGAAGAAAACATCAGGTTTCAGAACTGTGAACAAATACATGAACAACAAAAAGGCCAACTTAGTAGGAGCCTTTAAAATATCTAAACAAAAAAATAAACCCCGAAGAACCAATGAACTGAAGTCAGGAGAAAAAGAAACAGGAAAAAAAGCAAAAACAAAACCCCCAAAAAAGCAGACTGAAAGAATTGGACATTTTCTCAACTCTCAGCAAAAAACATAAAATCAATAAATCTGATTAAATACGCTGCCTAGTTTAGCAATACGAAGGTATAAGGATTTGTGTGAGAGACTACAAACAACTTTTAAATGTGTGCTGTTGCTCAGTGAAGCATGTTTGAAGACTTCTTCTAATTTAATGTATCTAAATAAGAAAAAGAAAAGAAATTGAAAAAGAAAGACGAAATTAAGAAAGAAAGGATGTGTTGCCACTTTTCACTTAAACATTGATTAAAAGTGATTCATTTCAGCAAGAGTTATTTTCACCACTTTCACTCCATTATCTAATTTTCATTGTTAAAGCACTCAGATGAAAATAGCCCTTGAATGAAGACATATCTGTTCAGCTTGGAATTACTATCTCAGAAATTGTTATCAAAAGGAGCAATATGAAAAACTATGTGAGACTCTATTATATTACCATTTGAAAAGTAATACAAAACTCAAGTCAAGGACACTTTGACTTACAAATATTTATTCATCAAGATTTGGCCTTAATGGTAGCAGTGTGATTATTTTAATTTTACGATGCTGAAATACAGTTTCCTACCTCTTAAAGAATCTTACATGATAATGTGATATATGCCACTTCTTAGATCTTATTGTGAATGCTGATGCCTTGTTTTAGTTTTGATATCGTGCATTGGCTTTTGTGTGTACAAATTCATGTATATGTTATTATATACTTTTTTTTTTTTTTTTTCTTTTTTTGAGAACTACTGAAGTAAAGAACTTAGAACCAGCTGTTTTCAGAAATTAGTTTTCTTACTTCTTTCCGGCTCGCTACATGATGGCTTGTGGGTATTTTGGCTTTGTCTGTCTTCTATAACTTGCCTTTGAATACCACCTTCATTACTTTTTTCCACATTGCATTGAGGTTTCATATGACACAATCATCTTCCAGAGACTGGTTCACTTAGTTTTGGTATCCTTGCATGCCCTTCAAGCAAGCTGTGTTCTGAGTTGTGTTTTAAATATCCTCGATTGTGTTGGTACAGATATACAAAGTAATTTGAAGTAAAAACTCAGAGGGTGATAAAGATAGGATGAGTATTTTGAAGCGAAGCTGAGAAGTTGTCATGGTTTAACCCCAGCCAGCAACTAAGTACCACACATCCACTTGCGCGCCCCACCCCCAGTGGGATGGAGAGAGAATCAGAAGGGTAAAAGTGAGAAAACTGGTGGGTTGAGATAAAGACAGTTTAAGAGGGAAAGCAAAAGCTGCACACACAAGCAAAGCAAAACAAGGGATTCATTCACTACTTCTCATTGACAGGCAGATGTTCAGCCATCTCCAGGACAGCAGGACTCCATGAGATATAATGGTTACTTGGAAACACAAATGCCATCAGTCCAAATATCCCTCCTTTCCTTCTTGTTCACCCAGCTTTATGTGCTGAGTATGAAGTCGTATGATATGGGATATCCCTCTGGTCAGCTGCGGTCCCTTCCCCAGCTTATTGTTCATCCGCAGCCTACTAACTGATCGGGTGTAAAACGTAGGAAAGGCGTTGGCTCTGTGTAAGCACTGCTCAACAATAACTAAAACATCACTGTATTATCAACACTGTTTTCAGCACAAATCCAAAACCTAGCTCTATTCTAGCTACTGTGAAGAAAATTAACTCCATGCCAGCCAAGTCCAGTACAGAAGTTCAATTATTAAAAGCTAAAAATGCAAAGGCCAATTTGTTTCTATATGTACCTATTATTTTTCTTTTAAGTTAATAATAAAGTTGTCACTTTGTAATAATAAAAAAAAAATCTTGGTTATTATTTTTCCAAGGATCTGATATCCCATGTTTTCTATTTTAAACTGATATATCAAAAAAAAAAAGGTTTGTCAACATTTTCTGAGAAAAAAATCTACAACTTTCTGACAATGATAGTGACTGCAGTAGCTTATCTCTGATTTCTCTTCGTAGCATGTCCTACTTCACTACTTATACACTCCACGTGCAATACTAAAAGTGTGTAATGAGTGTTATGATGCACCTTGGGGCTATGCCTCCTGATTTTTACATGGTTACAGAAATAAAAGCAAAATGTAATAAGTAATTTTGTTTTGCCTTTTTTTTAAGTTCTCTTCAGTAAATCAAACATGATGACATGCAAGAGTGGGAGGTATGACAATTCAGTAACTACTCTTGCTACATTTTACATATCTTTATAATATTATTTTTTCTGTAGAATCTAAATGAGTGCATATTTTTAGACTCTTAAAAGTTTGTGGTAAATGATGTCGACACATTTTATTTTAGGAATTTGTGAAATCATAGTTGCATACACATCTGTTGAAAATCTGCTAAGGATTGCCTTATAGGAGCATTTTTACATAGTGCCCTATTTATGAGCTTCCTTGCTGATTGCATTTTAAAAGAATGTCTCCCTGCACAGATGACATTCAGTTTTCTAATTTGCTTTTAATAAGGCAATCCTTTTCAGAAATTTATTTGCTTAAGATAATGAGGTAGGATTATAGAGGAATTAACTGCACTGCTATTATTTTTTTTTTTTTTCCTTGGGTGTAGGCTTGTGATTTCATTTTGAAAATAAGCTGAGATTTATTTTTCCTAGGCTGCACAACAAAGTCAAGACCAGAAGACAAAAAAGCAGCGGAGGTAGTAATTCCTTGGAAGAATTAACACAACAGTGTCTTTGAGGTATGTTTGTTTTGGAAATGCTGTTAATTATTTACTAATCTTGCTGCTAAGAGTAGCAGTGCATGCTTTTGAATATAGGTGACTTTTTCACATCTTCAGATGTAGGTCGATTTGGAAGGAAACTCCAAAACAGACTTTTTTTTTTTTTTCTTTTTTGATAAACATGGAAATTAGTTATAAATTTTCTTCTCTCTTATCTGACACTTTCTGTCTAGAAAATTAGACATAGCCAGATGCAAAGCTATAAACTCTAGAGTTTCTCTGTTATTTCTGACTTCAATTACTGTGAAAATTTTCCAGTTAAGAATGTTCTAGATAAAGCTGTAAACACTTTCCTTTTTGTAAATAATACAGATTTATCTGTTCTCCGTACAAGAAACATTTCTATCAGCTCGATGTAAAGAAAAGCACGATGCAGAAATAAATTGCAAACAATAGGGGAGACAGCAGAAAGTCATCAGTAGGTAGACTGAATAACAGAGGCTACACTAAGGATATCCACCATTGCCTTTCCACTGGTTTAAAATTAGCCTATCCAACACTGTTCCTCAGTTACAAAAATTGTTTTAACTCAGTAAGTTGGATTCCACTTTTGAAAATTTAGTAAAGCTTGTGGTGTACCAAGTAAATGGAGTTGATGCTAATTTCATTTTAGGTCTAGCTATCACTTAGCACATTCAGGAGTATTAACAGGGCAAATTATGGTCTTCATACAGTCAAATAGACTGGGGCCCAGAAACGCTATTTCTAGTACACTTGGGAAGTGCTAGTGTGTAGGTTAACTTTTCTGGAACATGTTCCAACCCTAGTTTTCTCTTTCCTTCAATATATCATATTTCAAAGAAAAAGTGTTTTTTTGTTTTGTTTTGTTTTTGTTTTTTGTTTTTTTTTTGTTTTTTTTTTTGTCTTAGAGGAGGCATTTTCTCACAACAGTAATATTCAAGTTCAGCCATCTTTGGTTTCTTCAGAACCCACCTGAAGCTCACTTCTTTTTGCAGGAGATCTACCTCACCAGCATAGACTGCTGTCTTTTCTACATTGCTGTCAGATCTGTGCAGTTTTATTCATGTTTGACTTGATAGACCATGTAGAAGTTTTGGCTAATGACAGAGCCGTTTCATGTTAAGTAATGACTTGACATTACTTAACATGAGATTAAGTAATGGCTTGTTAAGTAATGCAGGTGTAGGGGATACGTCCTTTTTTGTCTAAAAGTTTATTTGCTGGTATAAAAAAACTTTAACTGTTAGTTTCTTTTTTCCTCAAAGTCTATATTTATTTCAGCTTTCCTTAAAAACTACCTCCCTGCCCAAGACTTTTGACTTCTTTATTTTTCATTTGCTTTAGATGTTTAATAGAAGATTTTCAGCCTTTGGGTTTGAGAAGTTGAGCTCTGTAAACTATCTTTGTATAATATTATTCACCGTGAATACATTCAGAACACCTTTCTTGACTCCTAGCGTTTGTAACCACAAATACCTCTCTTTCAATGTCAGTTTTGTTTTCTTGGAGAAGCAGTATTTGAACTACTGTAACGACGAGAGAGAAATCAGCAAATATATTTTCACATTTAACCTATTACTCTCCTATCTGACAGCATACCTAAATTTTATATTGGAATTTAAAAATATTGCTGGATTTTTTATGAGGTTCTACACATGAGCCAGTAACATCTGAGAACAATGCTTTTTAAGAACTGAAAAATCTGTGTTGCCTTTTCATGACTCCCATTCAGACGCATACTTGTTCCTCAGGGCACAATTTGTCTCGCAGATTGTATTTGATTTGTAGTCTCAGGGTAGAAGCTCAGAGTATCAGTGTTAAATACAGAAGCATATTATGGCAATATTTTTATATTCAGCCATTAGCAAAAACATATAAAGAAAAAAGGATCTCATTTTACTTGGTCTGCTGAAGCAAAACACCAAGTCAAATATTTAATCGGTATGTTTAGCTTCGTATGTATTTGTGAAGTTCATATACTTTTTGCCTAGCCTGATCCCTAAACGTACCTGTGCAGTTTTTGTTATTATATAATTTTTCAAGCCTATATAAAATCTTCACTTTCTTTCGGTTGTGGAGACATAATTGTAAAGTACCAGGAAAAATTTCATATATTATAAGGAAAAAAGAAGCAAAACATGTCTCATTCAACCTACCAGACTATTTAATCTTCTTGGGTTTAGAATTTCTGTCATTCATAGAGTTTTGTGGTGGCCAGGTTACCATGTGACTTCCAAAGGATTTCAAGTGGATTATTTAATACGCAGTTCAATATTTTGGACACTTTATGGAATGTTGTAATAGTCAGGTACCTGAGTGAATTCGGATTTCTTGGTAATGGTGGTTTCCATGGTAAACATAGTCCTTGGTGGTAGAGGGGACTCTTGACTTTCTCATGTGAAAACCTTTATGTTATATAACAAACAGAGAAAAGGAGAGATAATTTTTGTAGCCAAGAATTGTTCTCATATATATCTATATATATATATAGATATATAATTATCTCTCTATCTCTATATATACATACATATCTATATGTATATGTATTTAGATGTACACATACATCTTATATCTATAGATATATATCATTACCTATCTATATATATAGATATATCTATATAGATAAATATAGATATATGGATGTGTATAGATAGATATATCTGTATGGATATATAGATGTATAGGTATATAGATATGTAGGTATATAGTTATATAGTTATATAGATTTCTTTCCTTCCTCAGAGTCTTCACATTAGACTTTAAAAGATGATTTTATGGTTATCTGAACTTGTACTTTAGTATTTAGTCCTGGTCATACAGGTCTTCTTTAGCAAATAGTGCAAGGAACTACTAAAATTTCATGCTGATACTTTTGAAATTGTCTGCCTTACGAATAAACCCAAATGAAATGAATAAATGGAATCATGCAAATGCATTGAAACCATTCTTGTTCCTAATTAACCTGAAGTATATGTTACTGTTGGCTTACAGAAGCCCTGTACCAGATGTTGAGAGTGAAACATTTGTATGTAGTTTATATAACTGGTAGTTTACTCCATGCGTAGTAGTCCAACTTACATTTGTCTGTCCCAGGCACTTAAGAGAACATAAGATGTTCTCCGAAATGCAGAGCTCAGAGACTTTTTGAACCCTTAGGCTTCTCTTTGCATGATGATTTTTGATATCCTGGCAACTTTCAGAGCAGGACTTGTGGAAAATGAAAAAAAAAAAAAAAAAACAACCAAAAGAAAACAAACCCAGTGATTTAATTTTACTTCTCTAGATTTAGAATGAAGTTACCTGATATTCCCAGTAGTCCTGTGCGCATATTGTCTTTATATACAGCTATACACACACAAAGCATACTGCGTACAGTTTTGCTATAGTACAAAATGCATTCTGAAATCTTTTGATGTGTCTATCTTTTAGAAATGAATATATGAAGAATTTATACACAGAGCACCCTAAATATTTATAACCTTCTGTACATCTGTATAAAAACCTGATTTGATAAATGCAAATGGATGTTTCAGAGCTACCTCATCACATACATATATTCGTGATGGGGCTAAAGAAACTCACCTTTCTTGCAAGTTTGAAATGCAGAACTGAGATTCAGCATTGCTGGATGCTAGCCTCACTTTTCAAGATACAAACTCAGAAATGAATTGCCTAAAGAAATGGACTCTTAGTCAATTGGATTTTAGCCTCCCTTACTATTCTGAGAATAACTGGCATTTTGCTTCTGTGAAAATTCAGAAACATCACAGAATGTTTTGAGCGTTTTGTCAAATTAAGTTGAAAACCATTTTAAAGCAGGAAATTGGTAGAAGGTTATCAAAAAAGCCAAATTAAAATCTGATTATATAAAAATGGAATATTCTGAGCTTTTAAAGATTTTCTGCTCTGAAAGTAATTTTAAAAACTGAAATAATATTGAAAAACTCTTTCACAAATCTGTATACCTGGCTTCAGAATAAGTATAAACAGACCAACATTTTGCTTTCACTAAGAGGCTTTGATTACATTTGAGCTAATGGTGTAAAACACAGAAGCAGTAATCAGAAAATTATCACCATGTATGTCTTAAAAATTTATTTTGGGACCGTTTCAGATTGATTGTGTGGGTCAGGAATTTCTATTAGTTTGATTGCATAACACCCATAATGCACAACTGTTCTTGGAAGTTATGTAAACAGTAGATATTCAGCCATCTCATCCAGATATTTTTGAAGCATTTAAAGTAAATTTCTAAACATAAGATCAAAACTAAAGAGCCAAAGGTCAGTATTTATTGTCAGCAGTCTGGACTAGAAGGTAGTTTAGTTGAAATATGTCTGTAGCTGCTTTTGTGCAACCATTCTTATTCAAAAGTACAAACCTGATGTATTTTGCCTGTCTTTTTGCTAAATTAATCTCAGCTTCATATAGCATGTGTGCTTCCTTTTCATATCATAAAGAAAATGGTTGGATACTCATCAGATTGTTTGCCAGTGTGAATTCAGTGGCATGTAGTTTCTGCTCTAGAACTAAATCAGTGGAACTACAGCTGAGGATTGCACAAGAAATGTGACAGCTTGAGGAATCAGGAGGAAGGTGAGGAATTAATTGCATTTATCGCTTGGGTTGAAGGATGTGACTGAAGATTCCTAATTGAAATGGCCAAGCTGCCAACCTATGTTTAGAGAAGGCATATCTGCATGCCAGGGTATCAGGGCACCACGTGACCACAGGCTGGTATGGCCATGCCCTCTCCTTCCTCACAGGTGAAGTCCCACTGCATCAGGGCTGAGGCAGCTCCTGAGGCAGGGCCAGGTGAACCAGGGCCCTGGCAATTGGCAATGGTGGGCAGCTGCAGGAGCCATCCCCTTTGAAGCAGCTTCAGAGTGAAAGATGGTTTTGCTCTTGCATGCATTCTTGCCTGCAAAGCAAGCATTAGGTGTGATCTAATCAGCAAGGGATCAGTTATTTTGTATACAGGAGTTTAATTACAATTGGTTAGCTCTGGCACCTGCTAACCTGCCATTTGTATTTGCACAGTGTTTGCTTTTGTTTGTAAGAATTTATTTAAAATCTAACAGATCCAAAAATCTACTGAAAATTCAGACTTCTGTTGCCAGTTTTCTTATAATCTGTATAATTCAAAATCGCTACTGGTTTTGTCCTCTCCAGTGAAATTCCAAGAAGTGAAACAAAATACTTTTTTTTTTTCCCTTCAGAACACATGGGAGCACAGCTTAACATGTGTCACTAACAGTAGTTAAAAACTAGGACTTAGAAATGCATGGATATCAGTTCTTACCCAAAATTTTAGTATTTCTGTCTTCTGTTAATTCTGTGGGTTTAGTAGCAATGCAAATTATTTTGCACAAAATATCTGATTATCATTTTGATTTTTGATTCCTGCTTCTTGTCGCGTTGGTTTTTTTTATACAGAATCTTTATGAAACCACTAAATAGAGTAGTATAACTCTTTCAAAACACAGATTAAGAAATAATATTGCTTCAGCAAGAAAGAGTAAATGGTATTTTTGTTTCTTACAATGAAATGAGTTTAGTTTTAGAAGACAGTACATTTTGAACAAAACGGTGGTTAAATTAACCTGTAAGGTTGCCTGAACAGGAATACAAACTAACTTTATTTCTTCCAAAGACTCTAAAATTAGTGTCCAGATCTGTCCCACATTCGATGGATTTTTTTTTTCTGCTTATTTATAATGGATCAGTTTTTGAATAGTGAAGCTGATCAGGCCCTGCTCTTGAGATAACGTTCCCAGCCCTCTATAGATAACACACAATTAACTTGAGGGGAAAAGGGGAAAACCAGGAAGGAAATATATGCAATACACAGAGCAACTCTCTGTGTTCTGTATTCTGTGTCAATTTTAATGGGTCTGTAATTAGGTCACAGGACTGATTGATATCAGCACTTAGCTTCCTGGTTGACGTCACCTTCTCCTTCGTTCTCTAATAGGGATTAAGATGTCGACACATAGAAAATTCACTTCCTGGACAGAGAAAAGTAACTAATTAAACCAGTCGTAGACTTCATGTTGGCTGAATTATATACCAACACAGCAATGAAATGGAGACTAACAGGAAGGAAGAGCGCAGGTAGAATGTGGAAGGAGCACAAATACGCTTGCAGCCTATGTGTGTTAAGGTGTTTTGTTTAAAGAAACAATGACAGGACTAGGCTAGGACAGGAACAAACGTGGGTAAAATAACTGTGCATTTCAAATCCTCAGGCAGAAAAACTAAGGCAAAATTTGGGCAAAAAAGCTTTGAGATGAAGCAAGAAGATGGCTATTATACTGCATAGCCAAGCGCACAGAGATTTTGGCATGAGAGGAGATCAGTGGGTGCCCAAAGAACATGCTATTCAAAGAGAGCTTATTAGATGGAAAGAATAAATGAGAAGGGTGCCTTACACATATTTTTACGCATAGGAAGCTGATAAATGCAGCAAAGGACACAGCTTAGAATGGTTCTTCTTAATTTAAAAATAGCTGCCACATTTCAGTCTGAACATACAAGGTTGATCCAGTAAAAAAATGTACAACCCAGCAGTAACCTTTAACTCATCTTTATAAAATGTATTACAATTGAGTTTCTGTACAGCACAGCTGAAAGAGCTTGATGTCATTGTTAGTACTTTTTATTATTTCGTTATCAGGGAGCCTATGCCTTTTTTTCACACTTTCTTTCACTTTCTGGAGGTAAGATTTGCCCCACACTAATTTTCATTTATAAGATTGAACACTTAAAAACACGACTTTTTGAGACTTTAGGATTTTTGGTGTTAAGAACGAAAAACTGAGGAAGTGTATTTTTATGATCTTGCATGTTTTAGGATACATTTGTGCTTGAGAGAGACTGCTGGACGTTGTAAAATCACTTTTACATAAGGGAGGACTACGAGGAACCAGGTCAGATATGTCTTTAAGAACTCACACTGATTGTAGAAGCAGGCTGCAGCAGCACAATAAATATGTGGCTATGAGAGAAGAAGAAAATAAATTTGTTGAGTTTTGTAGTGGACGATACTGGTGCAAAAGTTGAGCTTCTGAGATGTCTGTTACAGTGTGAGTTGGAACTTAGTTCACGTGTGCTACATGTAAAAAGTTTTCTACCATTTTGATGTTATTTACTGCAGGTGGAGTGAATCGTTATACATATATCTGTAGCAAGTAACAGTTGACTATTGCATATGTACTTTAGATAAATTAGGAAAGGTGGAAGAAATAACATTGTGATGCTGATGAGATGAAACAGCCTTTCATCTCATGTATTTGCCATTTGTAATTTCTGAGCTTCATAAAATGCACTGACATTCTGGTTTAACAGCTGCGTTAGTTTTGAAATTACTTCTGTTGAGAGGTCTTAGTGCCAGGTTTGTTGTAGGAAATAGTACTGATGTCCTATGAAATCCTGCTCCTGACAAAATAAAAATCAGATACACAAGCTCTAAGCCAAACTGACACAAAAGCTGTAATGAACAAAATGAATGGCTTATGCGCACTTCATCTGATAAGGGGTAGAAGCAAGATGCAAGGTGTGTCTCAGAGATTTAAAACAAGTAGCTGCATCCATTTTGTTATTATGGCTGGAGTCATCAGAATATTTTTTCCCCCAAGTCTCCTTTCATGCTCACCTTTAAAATAACACTGATTTCAGTATTACCCAGTAGCACAATAGCACATCTGAATGCATCAAGTTTTCCTCAAGCAGAGAAAGCAGAAATTAATTTAAGTAAACCACCTTGGCTTTGCAGAATAGTCTCTTCTAACACTGCGTGTGTTTCTGAGCAATAGGTTTGTCTAGAAATCATTGGTATTATTAAAAAAACCAAACATAGTAGTAGATACTAGCAGCCCTTGACAAATCATCTTATTGGTCATCAGCCAGAGGTTTTATCTTACTTGCTTTCAGATCTAAAACTGTGAGCAGAAGTTGTGCTGTGAGTGAAAGACAGCTGCCTCCCACAGTTCCCAGTCATACAGTAGTTTCAGTGGATAGCCTTTTAATGGGTAGAGGTAAGCCTCAGCCTTCATACAGTCCAATGAGATGAATATAAATATTTGGACATTTCTGTTCTACTCTGAAGAGTTTTACTAATGTGTCATCTTCCCAAGAAGAGCTAGGTAGTGTCTTGCTCTCCCTTCTCTCACTCCTGAAGCACATGTGTGATGAAATGTAGAAATTGTTGATCTTTGACAACCGCCAGTAAATATCCGCTGGTCTGCTCAGGCAAGGTTTTACTCTTCTTTTACAAACCTTTTTATTCAGGAGACCTTGTACCAGTATTTCAGAAATAAATGAAGCAGTCTGTTACTTTCAGGTTCTCTGCAGACTCATGTAGGTTTCTTTGTCTGTATGAGCTTGTAATTTTTTAACCAGCTTCTACAGCAGGGTGGTTAAGGATCCCTTAAAGGATCTTTTTTTTTTTTTGCAGGGATCTTCACTATCCCACTCTGGAACTCCCTTCTCTACATCAGCCCCTCATCCTTCCTTCTCTTTGAGGACTCCTTCTAATACCCCGTGCTCACTCTCTTCTACTGACATTTCTTCATTGTGTCCTTGTTGACTTTGGCCAGTACCAGTGCAGCTCTCCAAAGTGCAAAATCCAGCACAGAGTTTTAGCTCCTTAGCAGCATTTAGCTTTTCTGGACTCGACTGACAACACACTTTGCAGTAGTTGAGACTAATTCTTCACATCAATTTTTCATTTTTTTTCATAGAAGGGTGGATTCTAAAGTAATTGTGTGATCCCTGAGCTGTCTTTCATTAACAGCTTTTACTACCTGTATCTTAATTCATCTCTCCTTGTTGCAAGGAAGATTTTCAAGTTGAAAAAAGTGCATGCCAAAATATTCGCTGAATGTTTTAATACGTTTTTTAAATCGAATGAAACCAGTGATCTGTTCATGAACAGGGTTTTTTTGCACTTGTTTTTGTTGTTTTTTTTTGTTTTTGTTTTGTTTTGTTTTTTTAATAGTTGCAGTGAGGAGCTTCTTATTTCTGTTCTTGTCAGCTTTTTCAAAGTATGTAGGGATTTTTAGTTCTTCATGGTTTAGTTCCTAAAATTCCTCAGCGAGCCTGAATAGGGACACTCAGTGTTCAGCCCTGCAATATACTATATAGCACCAGTTAAATAGTTCTTGAGATTTGGAAGGTGGAAGCCACTGACCCAAGTGCCCATCTTCTTAGTCCCACTGAATTCAACTGGACCTCATGTTTCAGACTAGTAATTGGATACACAAAAGTAATAATTTTCAAAAGGAGACTGATACATCATCCAGATTTGAAAAAAAGAAGAAAAAAAAAAAGCATTATGCATAAAGGGTTTAATATTCTGTTCTGCCACTGGTAGACTTATGTAGTCCCTACTAAAAAGATTTATGCTGAGCATTGGCAGATGATAATGATCCTGTAGTGTAAATCTGAATTGCTAAATTTCACAATAAATAATTATTCATGGGATCTTCCCTAATGTGATGTAAAATTGGTTTTACTCTGGATGTTTAGAGTAAATTAAAAAAAAAAAAAGAAAAAAAAAGAAAAAAAAAAAACAGAAAAGGTTTACCAATGTTTAAAGCATGTCTCCAAGATGATTTATATAGCATCTTAACAGTTGTGACTCTCTTTCTGGGGAAAGGTTGAGTGGCTGTATTTTTGGGGAGACTAATCAATCTCAATTTGCAAAGGATAAAGGAGTATGTTTATAATGCAAGAAGCATAGAAGCATGGATAATAGCATATTACTAAAGTCTATAAGAACAAACATACAGGATTTACCGAAGAAACAGAAGGTCAGTGGTGCAGATGAGGGTAGAAAGTTAACATCCCCAAGACAGCACCTACTCAGGGTTTTGTAGACATAAAGTTTTGCTGCAGAAACATACCTACACTGTTCCTGTAACCAAGCTAGCTTATGCTTTTAACAGTAATTGACAGCTGATAATTGACAGCTGACTGAACATTGTAGCTGAATTGCTCGAAGAAAAGAAGAGTATCTGTCCATCTCAGAAATCTTTCAGGAATGTACTTATTACTGTTTACAGGTAACATTAAAATATTTTTAAAACGACTATGTATTATAGGTAAGGTTCTTGCCAGCAAGTGATGTTTGAGAAAGGGGGGTTGTTTACATCCCTATTTGGTTTTGTGGTTTGGTTTTTGGTTTTTTTCCTTAGTTTGACAACTTTGAGCTTGTTAGTATTCCAGAGACAATGCACAGGCCTTCTTAGTTCCTACTTTCCCAACCCTGCAAATTGCAATGAGGTATTTTGTTTAGAAGGGAACAGAGTTTGAAGGAAGCATGTTCTGATATATTTGTTTATATTAAGTTAGTTGTTTATGAACTTCATGTATAAAGATAACTTCTAATTGAGAAAAACAAAAGGTTTATTGTACTGAAATCTTTTTGTTAGTATTTGTGTATTTTGGGAAGTTTCTCTTTATAAGGTCAGTGATTTTGGAATTTGACAGTAACTGTGTGTTCCATTCAACTAGATTTGTCTTTTTCTTTGTATAACATGCCAGGAGTGTCTGTTTTCATCTCATCTTTTTCAAAGACAGGAACATCTGTACATTCCAATGGGATAGGGGTACAGAGTTAAATAATTACCTTACAGAGCATAAAACAAGTCCAGGGAATTGAAGACCCTGCTGTCAGCAATACTGTTTCATTCTGTCTCATCTGAGGTACTTTGGATTGCTTAAATGATTTTGTTATATTTACTGCAGAGGCAGGAAAAAGGGAAAATAGACGCATACTAAGGAAAACCTCTGAAAGTTAAATTAGCTTAATGAAATCACTTATTGAAAGATCTGTATTATTCTGTTCCTGGAGATCTTTCTGATTAACATAGAATGTCCAGGCTTCCATTCTCATGGTATATATTGGAACAAGGTAAAATTACCCTTCACCAAGGTCTTCCTCAGGTGATCAGAAAATTCTGCAGCATGGTACTTTTTAATTGGCTGTATATTCTAAGTTTTGATAGGTTACATGGTTAATGATCTATCGCTCAAGGAAGAAAAAGTAATAATTTGGTCACAGTCATGTAGTCTTCCAAATCCTAACAGTGTTTCATTGTGTTTCTTCATAATAGAGTGGCTTTAGCAGTTCTAGAAGAAGAAGTTGAAGCTTTGAACACTTACTACTCATCCTTGACATCTATAGATTTCAAGTAGTGTTAAGGTTAAATGGGAGTTCATTTGCACTCTATTTAATTTAGAAATTAACTGCTCCAGTAATTAAATGCAGATCCATGTAATTTAGTAGTAGAAAGAGAAATGCATTAAGATTCCTGATTAGAAAAAAAAGTGTTAACAGAACTGCAAAGCTTATAGAAATTTAGCTGCTGCTTAGGGTAAATTAAGCACTTACTATAGTCCTGTAACATGAAAGAGATTGCTTAAACCCCAACTGACAAATTCTAACATTCATTTTCATCAGCTGTGTGCAAAAAAAGCAAAAATAAACACACATGAAATAATTCAGTATAGGTGTTAAAATTCATACAGATTTCATACCTTTCATAATTTGTTTTGTTAAAGGTTATTATTGCAAATACTGATAAAACTGACATGGATGTTAGGTTATCTCAAATTTTATTTTTTTTAAATGAAAATTCCTAAATTGAACTGAAATAAAAGATATATGCTTAGTATCTCTGGAAAAATGGATAGCCTTTGATTGTTCTTAGTGCCCAGATTAGTATTTCATCTAAACGACCACTTTCAGGAAGTTACAAAAAGCAAATAGCCAGCAAGCTTTACCCTTGACTTCAGCAGGGATTAAAGTTCACCATCAATTTTAGTAATATTTGGATACTGTAATGATCTGATGATAAGGAAATATAGATGCTCTGTTTAGTCTGTTAAAAGTTAAAAATGCTCATACTTGGTTTTGGTTTGATTTTATAACTTTGAACATACAGTTAGATACAGCTGAATGAAAACAAAATGCTTTTCACCTAACCTTTGACAGCATTTTCGTACCATTCCCATAGCATTTCTCTCATGATTAAGTTCAAACATATTTTGACAAACAATTCCCAAAAGTATTTGATGCCTTCCCTGTAAGGTTAAAAGGATGTTGAAGTCTGTAATAAGATTTTGCTTAAACTGCTATAAACTTGCTCTGTTCAATGATGTAAGTCTAAATCTAGGACAAGTTTTTATGCTGTCCTTATACTTCAGTTACACTAACCCTTCTGTTAACCACTTCTCTTGGTCATTTTACATTAGTTCAGTTTGTAAGTTCCTCTTTAATACAGTGTTGCTGTCGAGTATATGTGGAACTAACAGGGGTAGACTTTAGAGCTCTGCTGAATTGTCCCAAATTATGGATTCTGCAGTACTGTGCATGTGCCCATATGCCTGTGCATATTTTTTTTTGCCTTTTGGCTACTGTGATGCATATTTGGGGGTCAGTGGGGTGGGAGAGGACAGTGGAGGTTTCACTAGGTGGATCTCTGGAGGTCCCTTCCAGTCTTAAAGGTTCTGTGAGTCTGTGGAGGGTGGTATCTGCACAGTGCCACTCTCTTAGGGTATGTATGCATGGTCTCAATTACATGATGTTAGGATGTATGACCATCAGTGAGCTGGTCCCTCCTCTGTCTTCTGTGGTCTGGGCTGTGTCCAGGTCTGAATGTAATGGCACTGAAAAAATCTTGCCTAACTTTGTTCACCACTATGGTCTCCAAGATACTTTCATTACAACAGCCTTCCATTTCTCATTAAAACCCCAAAACAAAGCAAAACCAATACCAACTAACCCAAAACAAAACCAAACCAAACAACAACCCCTAAAAAGCAAATCCACATCTAAGTTCAAACCAGACAACAACCCCAAAGAAGCAAACCCACATCTGAGTTAAAATTTAATTTCTGCACTTGATTTGTTTCTTTGTTGTTTTTTTTGTTTGTTTGTTTGTTTGTTTGTTTTGTTTGGGGTTTTTTTTGGTATTTTTTTTTTTTAACCTGCCAGATAATGGAAAAATTTCCAAATTAAGAACAGGAGATTTCCCTCCCCCACATTAAAAACTTTGCTGTGTTGTTTGGACTGTGAGGCACCTTCCAATTTAGATATGTGAATCTCATTAGCATGCTCTTTATACTCTTTCTCAAATCACTAATGAGAAATTTAATTAAAACATGACCCAGCACTCATCCCAGCAGCATTCACCAGGCATGTCCTTTTGACATGATACATTTCTGTTTTTCACTGATCCACATTTTAAATAACTAGCCAATTTTCAAAGCATCTGTGAGAGGAGGTGAGATACCACTGAATTAGAGACATGTCACTGAATTCTGAAAATATTAAAAAATAGAAAGGTCTTCACTGAAAGTGAACAAAATCACATTCTGCCTCATTCTGCCTGTCTTTGTGCAATAGCCTTGTTAATAAGCTACCAAAACCTATTACCTCATAATTTAGGTTCTGAGCAATGACATTCTATTTTTTGTATGAAGGAGATAAGAAAGATTAAAGGCAAATATTAACTGACAAGTTCTTGTCATATATTTTACAGAATTATGTCATCAAGGCCTAAATTTACAGCTCTTCACTCTGAAGAGTATTATGTGGTACCAGTGCTGGGGAATTTTGTATTGAGAAAGCAATAAAAGCATTGTTTCCCTGGTTTGACCATCTCCTAGAGTATGGAATTAAGCTAGCTATTGTTCACATACCGCTTCAGAGGTTCTCAGTATGCCAGGAATTCCTTTCCTATATTTTTAGTTTCACATCTGCTAGTGCCCACATCTCCTTATGAGTCACAATAAAACACAAAGAGGATAAGAAGAGAAAGTGTAGTAGCAAGTGTAGAGCAGGGTCAACTAGGCAGGTTGTCTGGGGCTGTGTTTGCTCAGGCTCTGCGTATCTCTAAGGATGTCAGTATTTCCATAACTCATAGCAGTGTTCAGTCACCCTACGGTGAAACTTTTTTTTCCTTCGGTTTAAATGTAATTTCTTGTATTTCACCTTGTGCCCATTGCCTGTTGGCCTGTCACTGGGCACTGAGGAACAGAGCCAGGTTCTGTTTTCTTCATTATGAGAATGTCTTCTTCATTACCTTCCCTACCAGTACTGAGATGCGTTGATCCCCTGAGACTCACTCAGCTATTGCTGGGTGTCGTTCAGGCCACCCTCAGTTATCCACGTCCACATAGGGGATGGAGGGACTAAAAAGACAAAGGGTCTGTGTGTGGCCGTGCCCTGTTAGGGCAGCAATTCTGGGACACTGGGTAGCTCAAATGTTGATAATGCCTGTGTTTTGGAAATTTAGTTGATCCTCAAGTATTGGTATGAAGGATTTAATGAAATAATCAGAAACACAGTGCGTAAAATTGATCAGTGTGCTTATCCTCTGATTACTACTCTTAACTATTTATAATGAAGCACAATGTGCTTTTACCAGTGCTGCACATCAGAACATGTCTAATAAGTCTGTAATTTTCTGCAGAAGCCGTATTGATCCTGTGTAGTGGATTTTGTATTCTGTCACATGCCACTAGACCTCAGAGTATTTTAAAATTGGCTTTCAGTGAACTTAAAGAATGGGTGGACCTGCTGAACTTCATCTTACTAGATCTACCTGCTGGAGGTGTTCTAGTGCCAGCAGTCCCTTGCCTTAAGCAGAAATAAGATAAATAAGTGTTGATTTGGCAGTTACATTTGCACAACAGATTCTTAACAGGCAGTCATTTGGACTAATAAGGTTGATAATTAAACACTGAGGCACACTGCAGAAATATTGGGGGTTGGAACTAGATGATTTTAATGTCCTTTCCAACCCTAACCATTCTATGATTTTATAAATATGAAAGATAAAGCTGAATATCAAGATACACTTCCCCCAAAAAGGGCTGCTATAGTATGTTTAAGGGAAATAATTGAACCCCTTCTACTTGTGAAGTAGAACAACCAACATGTTTTATGGTACTTTTGTAGCTCTTCAAATATGTTTTCAGAACTTGAAGATTATGGTGTATTAGAGGTCTGCTTTATTAACTTCAGCCCCTAAAATATACAAAAAATTCCTGTGCAAAGATGATAAAGTGGCAGAAGCATCCTTTTCGAAGCAAGATGCATTTGGAACGTTTACAAGAACCTGAATAACATTTCATGAATGCCATTGAAGAGATAGAGCTGAATATCAGAACACCAGCTTGCTCTTCTTTAATGAATAAAATTGTATAATTGTAATTGAAATACATCAGTGTGAAGAATATTGAGCTCTTCACATCTCTTACCCCATTTCAGTTTCCTTCACCTATTCTTTTCAGCTCCAGTATATATTTTGGAGCTGCTAGTCCCTTTCATTCTAATACAAAGGTTGAATCACTTTTTTCTTTTCTCCCTCCTCTATTCTCTCCTCCCCTCAGCCCACCCCCCCCCCCCCCCATCTTACTTAAGGTTTTGACATTCATCCTTCTGGTTTTCTGTTAAATAGCACTCTTTTTTGGAAGATACTGTTCTGGCATCATTCTTCAGGAAATGTGCTGTGGTGTGTAATGAGCCTAGAAGAAAATCTGGCTTCTCCAGTTGTGGAGAAGCAAATTTCTTGAGATGATAGAGGATGGACCAGCTTCATAGATGCAGAAGATAAATGTCAGTCATTTGAGTCCAAGAAGTGATATTACAAAATGCTTGAATTAATTGATCCCTCCTCAAAACACCATCTATGCTGTATCAGTATTATTTTACAATTCATCTGAGGTTAAGGCCTATGTTTAAAAATAATGATCACAGTTTGAAATACCAGAGGAATGACTTCTGCTCTTTGTGAAGCACCCCAAAATCTGTGTACTTCAAGAGGAACTGTAAATGTCAGTTTTAAAAACTAGACCTATTTTCCTCAAATTAGGCAGTAAGAGGAGAAATTCTTTGGGTTTAGTCCACGTATAGATATATTCAAGACAAAAAAGATTTTTTGTTAACAAGTGTACTTAGTAATTTTGTGATTTTTGCTTCCCCCTGCATCTAAAATCAGTAGGTCTTTGTCTTCATTGTAACGTCTATACAGTAATCTCCTTAGAAAAGACAAAGTATAAAATAGTCTTCAGTGACATATCCCAGCAGCCTCGGCTGAGGCACAAGATACTTATTTCAAGTTAAGAGAAGTAATGGTCTCAGTCTTACTGTGTGTATGTTTTTCATTTCCTCTGCCAAAAATGTTTGAAATGCAGTTACTTAGAGTTTTATTTCATGATTTGTTTCTACCCTCACACCCCCCTCAGATACTTTTCAAATAATCAGCATATTTATTCTAATTGCATGTGTGCTTGTTCTAAGAACTAATTTGATCTTAAGTGTTTAATTTATGAGTATAATACTGTGCCATATTTGCATCACACAGTACGTAGCAAATAATGGATGAAGAGGTTGGAAATAGTGACTTGGTTATGTTTATCATCTCCAGTGTATAAATTCTATGGCATCTCATGAAAATCTTTTAAACGCCAGTTCAAACGTACTGGCTGATAACCATGTTAGTGAAAAGACACATCAAAAGAGAAAATCAGGTTTATGTGCAGATTATTCTTCATTTTGAAAGATATTTATGTGTAGAAGTAGAATCATAGAATCATAGAATAGTTAGGGCTGGAAAGGACCTTAAGATCATCAAGTTCCAACCCCCCCTGCCATGGGCAGGGACACCTCCCACTAAACCATGCCACCCAAGGCTCTGTCCAGCCTGGCCTTGAACACCGCCAGTGATGGAGCATTCCTTACAGTAAAGAATTTCCTCCTTATATCCAATCTAAACTTCCCCTGTTTAAGTTTTAACCCGTTACCCCTTGTCTTGTCACTACAGTCCCTGATGAAGAGTCCTTCCCCAGCATCCTTATGGGCCCCCTTCAGATACTGGAAGGCTGCTCTGAGGTCCTCACGCAGCCTTCACTTCTCCAGGCTGAACAGCCACAACTTTCTCAGCCTGTCTTCATACGGGAGGTGCTCCAGTCCCCTGATCATCCTTGTGGCCCTCCTCTGGACTTGTCCCAACAGTTCCAACAGGGACATGGAGGCAGGATCACCTCCTTCAACCTTCTGGTCATGCTGACAGAAATAACAGACATAGCTGACAGAAAGCTGACGATAGCTAATTGAAATAAGAGGACTTTGCTTGGTGTTGTGCTCTTCATCAATACATAGTGGACTTTCTGAGGTGAACTTCCCATAGAAAGGCTGAGAAGCTCAGGCCAGGTTCCTGCACAAGCAAAATGCTGAAACTACTACCAGTCTTTTCCCTCTCACTTTAATAATCACAGTGACTGATAATTCTCGAAGTGGGTCTTCCCAAGTAATCATTTGTGATGTTCATTGGATTTTCACACACTTTGACTTCATTGGTCAATATAGCAGAGTCATCCCACTTACACATTTTGATTTTGATAAAAAAGATTGTACTGGGGTTGAAAAAGCAACTTCATAATTTTTCCTGCAGGAAAATATTTAATGAAAGAGCAGTAAATTTGAGTGCTGAACTTCCATTCAAACTAGGCTGTATCCGTTGACAATGGGTTTCTTGGTTTTGAGGGCGGGGGGGGGGGGGGGGGAGTGTGGTTTTTCTTTTGTTGTTTGTTTTTTCTTGCTTGGTTAGGATTGTTTTTTATTTTTTTCCTTAAGTATCTCTACACATGAATTGTTACTCTCTGTACAACTTATCTATCTCAGGCGCAGTTCCTGTTCTGCTGGTATTATAGCAATGAATATTGGGAATCATTGCTGATGAGAGAACTGACTGATTCTAAAATGTTCCATTCTGGATGAATGAGCTAAATTTAAAGGAGTTATGTGATGGGTAAAGGAGTTAATGATGAGTAATAAAACGGGGCCAATTTATATAAACCGGTGTAGCAGAATCGTTACTGAGTAGACTATCAGTGCACAGAAGGATTTCTTTCTTTTTTTTTTTTTTTTTTAAGGATTTTCTGTTTTTCTTAGTGCTTTATGATTCACAAGGGGGAAATAAGATAAATATTGAATAAAAACCCATATATGAAAAGCTGGATGCTATTTCTATTGTCATTTTAGGAGTCTTCTCAATGGATATTGTATCTGACAAACCACTCCAGCAATTACTCATCAAATTCCTTAGGAATGTGCATTATTTATTAGAAGTATGTCAATTGTCCTCCTTATTTCATGTCTTTTCACAGATTTCAAAACAATTTTAGGATTTGGTACATCAACAATATTGTAAATAATGAGTAACTTCATTATAAATAATTAACCAAATCTAAAAGTTAAAACTAAATTTCATTAAACAGTACCCCTAGGACTGCTACGTGAGGTTAGAGGCAATATTTTTCTCCTCCAGATATAGTGGATTTCAATGTTGTTATACGTTTTCATCTGAAATGTGTGTTTTATTGCCAGTCTGCACTGAAATCTGTTTTCACAGTATCTGCAGTACAGTTTTGTTAACTGAGCTCTTGCATGCTGTGGCTAAAAGAAGATTACATTTCCATTACATGTGAAAAATATTATACCATTCCCTCCTACTAACCTCCTGCCCAAAATCTTCTAGTTAAAAATTTGTTTTTACTGGAGGTTAGGCCTAGAAAATGTGAGAAAGAGAAGCTGTCTGCCTTAGCCATGAGCACAGTGGATGTGTGTAGTTACTAAATTAGTTGGAGGTGAATAATTTTTCTTGATCATTCTGTACTTAAATTGCATTGAAAAGTCAATCTATCAATAACTTGCCATTCAAATTAAGACAAAGAAGGATGTATTCCATTAGCTGTTACAGCCTCATTTACTCCTCTACTATCACACCTTTTCAGCTTGTGCGAACTCTTCATGTAAGATGCATGAGGTGGCACAAACAGATGTGAAGTCAGATGGTGCACTCTTACTTTTTTTAAATGGATGCAGTTTGCCTCACCTCACCTTGGTATCATGGAATCATAGAATTGGTTAGGTTGGAAAAGACCTTTAAGATCATCAAGTCCAACCATTAACTGCCAAAACCACCAGTAAACCATGTCCCTGAGCACCACATCTACATGTCTTTTAGATGCCTTCAGGGATGGTGACTCCATGACTTCTCTGGGCAGCCTGTTCCTGTGCTTGACAACTCTTTCAGTGAAGAAATTTTTCCTAACATCCAGTCTAAAACTCCTCTGATGCACCTTGAAGCCATTTCCTCTTATCCTATCACTTGTTACTTTGGAGAAGAGACAGATGCCCACTTTACTACAAATTATCTCTAATTGGCCTGAATTTTCAGAGTGTATTTTCTTTTTCATGTTTTGAAAGATGTAAAACAAAATTAAGAAATAATCAGCAACTTTTTGAAAATTATTTTTAAATCAACTTCGAAATCCTAGAGAAAGTAGGGTTTTTTTGGTGAACATTCGATTAATACCTGAATTATTTATCTAGGAATTACTAACAAATGATCCTTGGTAACCTAAGTATATACAAATTCCTCTTACAGCAAAATCAGTTTCTACTTTCAGAAGGCTTTACTCCATGATAGACAAACAAAAAAGAGAATAATAAAATTCTAAACATGCAGCTTGAGTTTCTGAGTATTTGTTGCATATCCATTTGAATATTTTGCCTTTATTTCAAGGGAATGGCTGAGGCTGTTTCAGGTAATATGTAGAAAATTTAAGTAACAAATATCCCAGATACAGGACCACTAGGTTGATTAGGAACTGTGCAAATATTTGGATGTTATGTTTTGAGGTCTCAGTTATGCGTTCGCTTTCCTTTGAGCTTAAAATATTGTCTTCTGCTAATTATTTTGATGGAGTCTTATTTTGCAGCTGATTGATATAGAAAACATCATGTGTTATAATCATAACATGGAGCTCTCACTTTTGTGTTAGCTTGTCTGAAGTCTTGAGTGCAGTCACTACATGCTCACGGCGTAACACCTATTTATTTTCTAATGTACGTTTAACGTTTGTCAAGTTAGTCATCACAGATAATCAGATAATTGAATTACCCTTATTTCTGTGACTTCCAAACAGTAGCATGCTAACCAAGCAAGCATATTGTAATGATGTGTTTAAAATGCAATTTATCATAGAACTTATTTACATAAGCAGAGTGTTTGGTAATATTGGAAGACTAAAAACTTTAGAAATATTTTTTTTATTTTGCTTATAGAAGCTTGAGTAGTTTAGCATGGAGCAGACTATACTATATGCGGTACAGCTAGAACAGTCCACATTGTTCATCTAGTTGCCTTTTAGTCTTTAATGATTTATTTTTGTATCATCTTGACAATCACATCACCTCTGTGGAAGTTGTTTGAATGTGATTTAAAATTAAAATCATACTTCTCCAGGTGTGCTTTTGCTTTCTTTTAATAGTTAAGTTTTTTAGTGACAACTCTTTGATTTGGTCTAGTCATGCACAAAACAATTTTTAAAACTTGTTCTTCCCTTTTTAAAAGTGTAATTTTTTTGTGGACTTGTTTGCCTTTTCATTCTTATTATTGTTTGGTTTTTATCATCAAATTTGCATAAGATTACTGTGACAGTTGTGTTGGAGTCACACCCCCCCCCCCCCGAATAATTAACTAAACGAATAATATTAGAGGAGCAGGTAGGATGGGGGGGGGGGGGGGGGGTGGGGCGGGGTGGTAAAATACTAGACTCGTTACCCAAACCACTTTGGACTCTTGAGATCAGTGGCTTTCTGCCCATGTGAATGAGCTCTGTTTGAAAATCACGATTTCTGATGTTGTGACTTAATTTCATCTGTTACATATACACAGAAGACAGATGTATATATGTAGAAATAAACAGAGTGGTTTTGTCAAATGTAGTGAGAAAAATGTCTCCTGAAGTCCATCATCTCCTTCATATGGAGCAATTTTATTTACCTAGACCAAGAACCCTCCCCCTATTAACTGCATCTGCTATTAATTTCAGCATTACTCTGCTTCAGTATATTTTTTCCCTAGTGCTGGTCTATGCACAGAGAAGATTAATTTGTGTTTATATAATTTTTCATCTATATTTTTTAATAGATATAAATATTCCATCTCAGTATTGGGGCTTTTCTGTAGTTTTGGGGCTTGGGACTTCCACCACCAGGAGTGGTTCTAGGCGCTGAGTGACATATGTAATACTTTGAAGTTTGTTCATACCAGTTTGAACCTTTGGAGAGCTTATTCTCCTTAGTGGGATGATACATTTATTCCCTAAAAAAATTTAGAACACCTTAAGGCTTGTGATTGAAAACTAAGCTATGAGCAGAAAATGAGTCTTGCTTGCCTTAGTTTCATTGGTTTGGAATTGTTCATATAAATAGCTGTAAAAAGTCTGGAACATTACACAGTGCATGGGAAATAGGTAGAATATATAGGGGTTTCTATCCTTTATTCCTTAATTTCAACACAATTCTTTACTGTGTAGCAAATTATATTTGGCCCTGAAATACAGATTTTTGTGAGAATCATTACGACCTTACAGTGATGTTTATATCATTATCAGCATAGAAAGAATAACATGCAGTACTCCTGATATTATGCCCATGATAGTCAGGGGTTTTATTTCCTAATGTAAACAGCATTCAGTCCATAATTACCTTACTGGTACATACCAAATCTTATATATAAGACAGTTGACATTTGCCTAGCATTTTATTCCCCAGAAATCTTCCTATCAACTGATCACTTTTTTTTTTTTTTTTTTTTAAGGTACGGGGCTGCATAATTCAGTGTGTTTATCTGTGAGTTCAGAAGTTGTCTATGTTTTAAAAGCTTTGTAATATTTGTGCCAACTTACAGAAAGGCTGGGCCATACTATTAAACAAAAAATACAGAAATAAATGTCATTACTTAAAAAATGGACTTTGAAAATACATTTCATCACTGCTGCTGAGTTTCTTGTACTATAAACAGTGACATCCTTCAGCCTACTTTTCTGAGCAAAGTTAAACAGTAGGAATTAATGATTTTATAGATGCAGAAGGCTTTGAATTATCAGCCATAAAAGAACTGCATTTTATGTATGTGTCTACCCAACTTATAGCCAGTACATGTCGCCATAATATGAAAGTTATGAAATCATTCATCAAGAGCTTCTCTAGAGTTATTAATTACTCTATATCCATATTAGCGTTTGTTAAACAGTTCTCCTGGTTTTTTTTCTTCAAGCATTCAAATGCATGCAAATATGAACTGTTAATTAAAATTGTTACTTGTTCATTCTTATATGATTAGAGTGCTATAATACCAAATAATTATTTACAGTTATAAAAATAAGAGTTTAGAGTAGTATCTATAAAGTGAAAATAAAATTTTGTAAGCTATGTTGTTCATTTTAATGATGGTCATCAATACTTTTAAAACTGTATGATGTGGACTTACATAGGTACTCAGGGGCATTAAACAGATGGAGATTCAGCCAATATAAATTAAATTCTAAAGTTTTTATAACTGAATCTAAACCATTATACAGAGAGACTTGAGTCTAAGATATTACACAGGAAAAATGTATTTGTTGAGATCTGCATCTACTTTCTGGTTGTGTTTCATCTGAAACCTGTTTTTCATTTTGCTTGCATCAGTAGAAGATATTAAGTTATTTTAACAGGGCTTTATGAATGACTTGAACAGCTATTTTCATCAGTAAATTGCAGACTTTATCTGTGGCACTTCATATCATTCTCAGGGAAAAAAAAATAAATCTGAACATCCCTAGGGAAGAATATTCCTACTTTGGCAAGAAAAAAAGTACATGATACACAAGATGGCACTGTTTCACTTGTGAAAATGTGACATTTTCACAGATAATTGTGAAACGTGCGTAAGAGTGCAGAATGCTTTGTATTTCTATATAATTAAAAATAAGATATTTGCATAGTCAAATAGTTTTATTATAGACAAACCAAAACATAACTATATAGATGCAAAACCACATAACCAAGGTGAGTGAATATGCTTCCAGAGTCACTGTCAACAAAATCAAATTGATCAGGAACTGAAAACTAGATCTAAACTAAAATTCTGTGTGATTTAATGTTTTGTTTCTAAGGATTCTGTGCAATCTGGAATTTTGATTTCAGCCAGTAGGTTTCCCCTGAATCTTCTGCAGAATTCCTGTGACATGCATAATAACCATACCATCTAGGCTTCTACATTCGGCTTTTAAAATTAGTTTAAGAGCAAAAGGTATGTGCTGAAGTGCATGGGAATTTCCTGTAGTGTAGAATACTTCATTTTTTTCATTAGGTCTTAAAGTCTTAACTAAACTTGTCTTATAAAAATGTTCATCATACAAAGTATGCAAAAAATTTTCAGAGATTTTTTTTCTACTGTAAACATTGCAAACCTCTAGGTAATATTCATATGTTCAGCATGTGTAAAAACCCAGCTATGTCTATTAATTTTCCAAACTATGTTATAGGAAGATATTTTTAAATAATTCTTAATATTTTGCCAGGAATTGTTAAATATATTGATGATGTTATATATTTTACATTATTCCTCTCAGTGTCTGACTTAGAATTCTACAAACCATCAATGAGATCAGTTGCAGTCATTGCAATAACATTTCAGTATTTTCAGTCTAATTTAAGCACAAATCTACTGATAATTTGGTAGTCCTTGATCTGTTCTTTGAGATGATCAACTTCCTTATTTTTTTTCTTCATAGATAAGATTTTTCTTGTTCTTACGAAAATGGCAGAATTCAGTCCCACTAATTACAGATAAATTTACTTGAGGTAGGTATCAGCTTACTATTCACTGATCAGTTTCAAGGTTATTCCTTCTTAATGAACAATAAACTAAAAGAAGCACATGGACTCATGTTTTCAGGCTGTTATGTGGCACTTCATTCACGGACCAGATTAGAAGTAGATTCCATGAAATGTGTATAGGTAACACAGCGCTTATACTTTCACTCTGTGATCTGCTTCTATTCTACTATCTAATGTAGCCAGTATCTGCGGCTTTTACTATTGCACCCTTCAGGCAGGTGGTCTTAGAAATTAATTAAGAATCTATCATGCAGTCTGTAAGTGAAGTTCCTTAACTACTCAAAGCTTTTATTTCCCTTTTACAGTGTTCATGAATTCTCATTGGCCTGAACATTCCCATTTTTTTCCCTGCCATAACCATGCTATTGCTAAATTGCTATAGCAAATGGATCCTTATTTGCAGACCTCAAAGTGTTTTCTAATCACAATGTATGTGTAACTACATATAGTTTTATTCCTGTTTCCTGGATACATGAGTTTGAGTATTTAATACATAGTGCTTCAACCAGCAAGGCGCAGACTGGGCTTCATAAAAGGACCACTTGTGGTAACTACTTTTTGTAGACCTTGACCGTGTACTGATGATAGGGGACATTCTGCAAATGCTTTGTAATAAAATGCTAGGGACTAAGGTTTGCTGGGTTTTAGTTATGTATTATCCATTTAATATGAATACATTTTAGGTACCTCTGTTAGGCTTGTGTTCTGCTACATGTTGACCTCTTTGCAGTGGTGAATTTTGATACTACTGCTTGATTGATAACAAAAGCAACTGACATCCTCAACTGGAGATGCATATGAATGTGCTAGAGTAGAAGTGAGCTTCCTTTATGTTCTCACTCATTGAAGGTTTTTATCAAGAACAGCAACAAGTAACTCCAGTTAGTCTTTGTATTAAATAAAATAGTAAACAAATTTTCAACCATTTCTATGTAGAAACATTGTCTAGGTCCTAATTTTGAATAACAAGGTTACAAATTTTTGTCAATTTTATTTTGTTTGTAAATATTTGTTGCATTTGCTGACTGGAAAGCATAATTCTGGTATATTTTTGAAACTAGTAAGTTTGTACTGTAAGTGATAATCATTTGTTTGCTTTTAAATTTTCTATTTTGAATATTTACTGTTGCTACCACAAACTAAAAGTTTCAAGGAGCATTTTGGTGGTGTTGGGTTTTTTGGTTGGTTGGTTGGTTGGTTTTTTTTTTTTTTTTTTTGCTTGGTTGGTTCATTTGGCATTTTGATGTTCTAATTTCTCAATAACTGTTCCTCATACTAGGACTAAAATTGTCACTGTAAAATAAACATTCAATTTTGCTATGATAGTGCATCCACTTGGGATTGGACATATTTTAAAGAAACAAATATCTGAAATGTTTCCGTGTTCACAGTATCATCATTCTGAGAAATGCAAGAAGTGTCTAGTAAATGTTTTAATCTTAAACTTTTTCCCTAGAACACTATAAGTTTCTTTCCTGTTTTAAGTGTTTGCATAAAAAAATTGGAATTCATTTTTACTTTTGACCTTGTTTTACAGTGCATTACCAGTAAAAGTGAAATAAGCTTGGAAGCATACCAGCAGTAGAGCCAGTGTATTAGCAGTCAGTGAATAGAACTCACTGAATAGAAACATAATGAAGAAACTGAAGCATCAGCTGCCTCAAAACATCCACTTAAGACTGGACTTTTAAGTGTGTAGTCACATATTATTGTCTATTAGTGATGAATTCATGCTTAAAAAAAAAAAAAAAAAAAAACTACCCATTAATTGTTAAATTGCTTCAATTTAATTTCAGCTAACCAGCAGTATGTACTCTGTCAGAAATCAGCAGTCTGAGCTGGGGATTGTGCATAAATACGAAAAGAGCAATAGGAATCTCATTTCCAGTGGGATTATCTTTCTTTGTTTAGCTGGGTCTGGTACTCCAAGGAAGAGTCAGATCCTTTCTCCATATTCAGTTCTGCTGAAGATGCACAGTGTAGTGCATTCTCTGGTTTTACACTCAGGGTTAACCAATTAGTAAGATGAAGGTAGGACTTTCACTTCCTGATTAAATTAGGAAGGTAAATTTTACATTTTTGTTACTATTTTGCATCTGTAGAATATAACATTTTCAAAATGCAAGTCTAAATGCTCTGTTGTCCTCATTTCTGTCACTAATTGTGGTTAATTTATGTTTTGTGTTATGCTTTGAGCTGGGGGGCAGAGGGCAGACTTGATGAAGTCCTTTCCAACCCGTATCTTTTTATGGTTTTCTGTATCTAGTAATTGTGTGAAGATCGTATTATGTTTTCCAGACTGATAGAAGTGTGAAACTGATTTATTCTATAATTATTCCATTAATGGTTTGCTGAAGTTACTACATATGGTAATGACTGCCAAATTATTTCCCGACAGTTACCAGCTTGACTTTGGGCATCATGAGTCTTGCTGATCACTCAGTGCTGTGGCACAGTGTCATTTCGGTATGTTTAAAACTATGGAGACTATAAACTGAAACAGTCTCCGAGGCTTTATGTTGCTATGACTAAGTTAATTTCTTATAGAATTCAGGACAACTTTTCAGAACAAAACCTGCCTGTAAATTTTTCTTGGATATGGTATTGGAATGATCTTGTAGAAAATCCTCAACAATTCAAAGCACTAAATGAAGGTATAGATTTAAGAGAAGAAATGGTTGACAATCAAAAGAGGAAAGGGTGACTAACATAACCTTTTTTTCCACTTTATTTTGCTTCCTCATAGAATCATAGAATTGTTTAGGCTGGGAAAGACTTACAAGATTGAGTCCAACCATTAATCTAGCATGGCCAACTCCACCATTAAACTATGTCCCGGAGCACCTTGTCTACACATCTTCTAAATACCTCCAAGGGATGGTGACTCCACCACTTCCCTGGGCAGCCTGTTCCCGTGCTTGACAACCCTTTTGGTGAAGAAACTTGAACCACCCTTGGTGCAACTTGAGGCCATTTTGTCTCCTATCCCTTATTACTACTTGGGCGAAGAGACTGACACCTGTGTTGCTACAACCTCCTTTCAGGTATTTGTAGAGACAGTAAGGTCTCTCTTGAGCCTCCTTCCTTCAGGTTAAACAACCCCAGTTCCCTTAGATGCTCCTTATAAGACTTGTTTTCTAGACCCTTCACCAGCTTCATTGTTCTTTGAAAATGCTCCAGCACCTCAATGTCTCTCTTGTAGTGAGGGTCCCAGAACTGAGCACAGTATTCGAGGTGCAGCCTCACCAGTGCCCAGCACAGGGGGATTATCACTTTTGTGGCCCTGCTGGCCACACTCTTTCTGATACAAACCAGGATGCTGTTGGCCTTCTTGGACACCTTGTGCACACTGCTGGCTCATGTTCAGCTGGCTGTCAACTAACACCCCCAGGTCCTTTTCCACTGAGCAGCTTTCTGGCCACTCTTCCCCAGGCCTGTAGCATTGCATGGAGTTGTTGTGGCCCAAGTGCAGGACTTGGCACCTTGCCCTGTTGAACCCCATGAAATTGACCTCGACCCATCAATCCAGTCTGTCTGGATCCCTCTGTAGAGCCTTTCTACCCTTGAGGAGATAACACTCCCAGCCAACTTGGTGTCATCTGCAAATTTACTGAGGATACACTCAATCCTGTTCTCCACATAAGCGATAAAGAACTGGCCCAGTACTGAGTCCTGGGGAACACCACTTGTGACCAACCATAACCGGATTTAACTCCAGTCACCATCACTCTGGGCTCTGCCATCCAGCCGTTATTTTACCCAGTAAAGAGTACACCTGTCATAGCCATGAGCATCCTGTTTTCCAGGACAGTGCTGTGGGAACCAATGTCAAAGGCTTTACTGAAGTCTAGGTAGACAATATCCACATCCTTTCCTTCATCCACTAAGTGGGTCACCTTGTCATAGGAGGAGATCAGGTTTGTCAAGCCTGTCAGTCCCATCTGACCCTATACACTTTTGTGTGTCTACATGGTTAGCAGGTGTCATGGTTTAAGCCCAGTCGCTAAGTCAGACCTGTGCAGCCCCTCGGTCCCTCCCCCTCTTCTTCCCTCCCCCCTGCTCCCAGAGGAATGGGGAGGAGAATCAAAAGTATGTAACTCCCACAGGTTGAGATAAGAACAGTCCGGTAACTAAGGTATAACAGAAACCACTGCTGCTACCACCAATAATAATAATGGTAAGGGAAATAACAAGGGAAGAGAATACAACCGCTCACCACCCGCCGACCTGTACCCAGTCTGACCTGAGCAGTGATCTAGCCCTTCTGGGTAACTGCCCCCAGTTTCTATGGTGGGCATGATGTGCTGTGGTATGGAATACCTCTTTAGTTAGTTTGGGTCAGATGTCCTGTCTCTGCTTACTCACAGCTTTCCCTCCCCCCTGGCAGAGCATGAGACTCAGAAAGGCCTTGGTCAGAGTAATCATCACTTAGCAACAACTAAAAACATTGGTGTTACCAGCATTGTTCTCAGGCTTAAAGTCAAAACCACAGCACTGCACCAGCTACTAAGAAGGAGGAAAATGACTGCTGCAGCTGAACCCAGGTCAGCAGCTTGCTGAGCATTTCCCCATAGATTATGTGGGCTTGATGCTGCTTTCCCTCTCTTGTCTTCCAGATCAGGGGCTGGTACCCCAAGAAAAATTGGTTTTGTAGCCTAGTAGGATGATGTTCTTTCTCTAGTCCTCTAGAACACTATATCTACAAATGCAATAACAGGAACTAGGTACCTGGTTGCTGTTAGTGCTTTTAGAGATATCCTTTACCATTACCACAAAACATAAGTGTCTGATCAGGATGCTCTTAAATGCCCATTAAATCTTACAGAAATTTTGCAGTCCCTGGCATACTAGGCATGCCTATCTTTAAGGAAAGCTCTAAGGGATTTAGAACATCTGCGAAAACATAGAGATAGATTAGACCGTAAAACATCATCTTTTTCTAGAGTCTATTCTTGCATGAGCAGATAGAGACAGGGAAGATGCTTCTATACACCCCCAAAATGTAAACATCACAGTGCATACATCTGTTGTATGACATATCTTTTTGCCTATTTATCTCATTGTCACTCATGTTCTTTTCCGGCAGATAAGAAAGTTTTACTACCTGATATTGTCTGCCTCTCCATAGTCACATCTGAAGGTTCTTCACTGGTGTTCTGATTGCCCTGAGAAATTATCTTGGGAAGTTGGGGACAGTGTCTTAAAAAGATCTATCCCTTTTTCCTTCTATGAAAGTGCCCAGAGAACAACATGGTGGTGTTGGGAGTAGTTGTACAGAGACATCAAACTTGAATTCTAGTGTTTATGTTTTCCCTTCTTCAATTTCTGGTAAATTGTATGAAATTTGTGGGTTTTGTTCAGAATTAAATTTGTTTCATTCTCTTAATAAATTTATTTCATGGATTGTATGGTCTTTATTAGCCTCGGCTGTTAGGTGATGCTAAATACTTGTAATACATGAAAGTAGGACACAAAGAGTTTTCAAGTTTGGCAAATCTTAACAGCATTTTCTTTCTTTCACTAGAACTCTTATTCGTCATCATAAAAGTAGTTCAGATTCTTCAATATAGATGTTCTTAAACTATCTATTAAGTGCACTTACAAAAAATTCTAAGTTCTTATATAATTCTTTGTAACTTCTATGCAGTTTGCATGAAAACCTTTTAATGCATATTTGCTCAAGGTCACCAATAACTTACAATTTCTTTTAGTATGGGGTTTATGTGAAAATAGCTGCAAATCTCTTTTGCAATTTCAAAGGGCTTAAATATGATGTTTTACTGTCATGTACTTCATCAATATTTGATGTAAAGTGTGGATGAAAAGCACATTTTAACAAATCAGACCTTCCCTTATGAAAGGATTTTTTTACACAGAAGTGAATAAGGATTTCAGTATCAAGAAAGGTCACATTGAAAACATGATGCATAAGGAGTTATATTAGGAAAAGTGAAAGACCTTGTGAGACAATGACCAAATAGACTATACTGGAAGGCCAGCTACCTCTATGTTGCTCCAACATGGCCTTGGGGATTGGCCATGCGTGTCTGGGGGCAACCCCCACCTAGGTTGGGCAAGGCCATCGCCAGTGGGACACCAACCTGTAGTACCTGAGCTGGGCAAGCAGAGCAGGGTTGGTGGCAGGTCTCACTGACGGCGCAGCTGTCAGCGATCCAGCAAAAGGTGAGCTAACAGGTCTGAGGTGAGTCTGGGAAATCCCAATGACAGTGCAGGAGCAGCCAGGAACAGGACGGGGAAGAGGTGTTCCTCCAGCGTAGCTTGAACCTGGTTGCCACTGGACCCATGTGCATGGGTGGCTGCATAGGTGTCGTGGGATCCCTGGTGAGGTTGGTCAGGGCAATTAAAGCCTGTTGGTGCCTGCAGGGCTCTGGCAGTAAGTATCTACCCCGACTGCAGTGCAAAGTTTTGGACCTCTGATAGAGACTGTAGTTTAACTGAGATCCCCATGGCAAATGGATGGTGGGTAAATGTAAGCTGGTAAGACAGATCAGGTTGGCATATTAATCTATAGATACGCAGGTGTAATTTAATCACAGGATGTGAACTGGCATAGCTTTGTGGATCACAAGACAGCAGTGAAGACACAGGTTACCACCTGTATCAAACTGTCTTAAGCTCAAGCATGCAGGATGCTACTTTCTGACATTATACACAATTTCATGTGAGAAAGGCTATAATTGCAGATGTCATTTCAGCAATCATCTTTTAAAAATCAGATTTGTGGTTTGGTTAGGAGAGGTGGAAGAAAATGGATATTTATACACTTCAGTCGTCTCATGGTATTGGATTCATGCTGATTATATTGTGTAGGAAATTTTTTTGCCAATGATGACTAGGGTGATCATAACCCCTAGGATCACATTCTAATCCTATTGTATCAATACAAGTTTAAAGGAATGCCATTGACAAAATTTTTTTCTGATCTTAGATTATAAATTTCTTTTGATAGTCAGAATTACTACATTGACAAAATTTAACAGCTTGCCTTTAGAGCTCAGCAAGAACAGAATTTGGCTGATATGTCAGAAGGCAGTGTTCTTGCTTTTATTGAAATATTCAGCAAAATGTTATAAAACTTCTGAAAATGTTTATTTTTATGCCAGTTAACTGGTTTTGATCACTAACACGCTTTTTGTTAATGATCTAGAAAAATACAGAAGTCTGCAGTGGCTTGAGGCAATATTCTGGGTAATTTTTTGATTAAAAGCCCTTCTTTATTTTGATATTTGAACTTCAATCTCTTTGGCCATCTTTGAGTGTAATTATTAAACACAGTGAAAGTGGTGAAAATAAAATTCTTGTTTTCTGAATCTTTTGGGACATGTGGGGTTATAATTTAGTATCTTTTGGTCATTCTTCTATAATTCTATTGAAAGTGCAGTTGAACAGCACATCTGCTGTATAGGCAGTCATGTTGCTGAATTTGCAAGTGAAATACTTTTTAATTGCTTTTTCCTTATGTTACCTTGTATTACCTCCTACAGACTACTGGAGGTGCAAGATATATCAATTGTCAATGCTGCTTTTGTCTTGGGACATACAGCAGCGGAGACAGATTTTTCTACATGACTTAAGCTTGTGTGTAGAATATGGCCTGCTTCAATTTTATCTTCTGGGCTTTATATTTGGGCTTCATGGTTTTACAGCATATTTCCTTGAGCACCGTATTTCACTGCAGCACAGTGACAGAAGAAAATACATACCGAAGAAGGTTCAGCTGTTCAACTGTTATTTATGGTGATGGCTTCCATCTTATGAGTGCTATTTATGACACAGTTTGATAATCGATTTATGTGGTTTCATAGAAATTTACATGTTGCAACTCATACAAGAATTGTACTCTATAATATAAACAGTACCAAGGATTAGCTGCAGAAATAATTCTTAACCTGTGGTGGAGTCCTTGAGGTGTGCAGATTTGGAGATAGTGTCTATAAATATCAGTGGGAAAGAAGGAATGAGGAAAACCCAACTTCCAGTGGGCATATTCAATATATACTTCAGAAAACACAGAAAATACATTCTTGGAGTTCCTACTCTTCTATAGGTTATTCTGTCTGGGCTATGTTAATATTGCTGAGCTAAGTGCTCCTAATAGTTATGAACTTCCATTAAAGATTTCATTATTGTCAAAACAGTAAATTATGGCAAGAAAACATTATTTAGCATTTTATGATTTTACTGAATTGAAATAATGTTTCAGGATTTTTTACTTTCATAATATATTGTAAATTAAAAAGCATGAAGTCAATTAATGTGTGGTACTCTTTTAAGAAATAAAAATTTTGGTGTGTTTTCATCTGCTGGTTATTCTAGGCATTTGAGTTTATAGAATCAGAGTACCAGGTTAGGAGGAACCTCAGGGATTATCTGGACCAACCTTATCTAGCACATTCTAGATAAAATAGCTTAGCACCCTGTCTACCTGTATCTTTAAGGTGTCCAGCCATGGGAATTCACCACTTCCCTGGGGAGATTATTCCAGTGGCTGATTGGTCTCATTATGAAAATTTTGCCTCTTGTATCCAACTGGAATCTCCCCAGGAGTAACTTGTGCCCATTGCCCTCCATCTTTTCCATGTGATTCCTTGTAAAAAGGGATTCTTCATCTTTGTAGCCACCCTTTAAATACTGTAACATAGTGATAGGTCTCCTCTGAGCCTTCTTTTCTCTAGGATGAGCAAACCCAGTTCTCTCAGCTTTTCCTCATATGCCAGGCTTCCCAGTCCTTTCATCATCCTTGTGGCCCTTCTCTGGACCCTCTTCAGCCTGACCACATCTTTTTTTGTATAGTGGGGACCAAAACTGAACACATTATCCAGGTGTGGCCTCACAAGCACTGAGTAGAGCGAGACAATGACATTACCTCTGCTGGTGATGCTCAGATTGAGCTTGTTGTCCACCCAGGTCCCTTTCCACAAAGCTGCTCCCGAGCCAGACAGATCCCAGCCTTTGCTGTACTCTTAGATTACAGTTGGCTTCCTGGGCTGTGAGCGCACACTGCTGACTCATGTTAAGTTTCTCTCAACTGATACCGCTAAATCCTTCTCTGCAGGGCAAATATCATTTATTTATTGGTGTGACATCTGCAGCGCAGACTCAGGTTTTAATTGCTATTTTCAAGTCCTTTAGTTATTGAGAATTCCATAGATAAGCAGAAAAAAATGTATTGGAATGATTCTAAGTAGATTTCAGATGTCTTTTTTATTTTTAATGCTTAATCTTTTCGTATTCTGATACCTTTAGTAAGTATGGCCATTGGGGGGGTGGGAGGGGGGGGGGGAAGAAAAAGGAAATCATTCATTCTAACTGAGAACAGTAAAACAGTAATAAACATGCCTTAGAAAAACAGTATGGACATTCCTGAGTATTTCTGGAAGACTGAGAAAAGTGACCTCTGGGAAGAAGGCTTCACACTTCTCCTGTGTTTGAAGGAATTTATAAGAATGTGTTTGAATCAGGATTGGAAATTGAGCGTTACCTTTATACGCTTGTTGAATCACTCTTGGGACAAAATTTAGAAGTAGAAAATAATGTCATTTTTAGCAACTGAGATTATGTAACAATTCAGCTTGGAGTTTTAGCAGATCAGCTGCTTCAGAGGCAGCTTCAGTCATAGGTAGGCATTCATTTAATAAATTTAAATTCTGTATAAGAACATATATTAACTTGATAAGATGAGTAAATTATATATGTCTAAAAACAGTAATAGTATTGAAGGTTTGTATTTTAGATGGTGGTGTCATATCTTACAGCAGGGGAACAGAATATCTTCTGGCCATGGCATGGCATTGCGATGTAAAACATGAGGTTATAATATTATGTTCATTATTTATCAGTTTATAGCAGCATCTTAACAGTTAATGAATTTAGGAAATTACGTAATTGAATGGAAATAGGAACACATCGTGCAGTTTTGCTGGCCTCTCAACTTCACAATAAAAAGTTTTAATTTTTTACCAAAAATAAATGTACCAGTCTTTTTTCTGTTTCTTCACGTCTCAAAACATGTAAGCATTTTGGCAAAATTAACAATTGAAGAGTAATCCAGTGGTGTGGTAAGCACTGTAGAACAAGATGAAAAAGCAGGATGCACTGTGCTGTGTCAGACCAGTGCTCCCTTGTACCCAGTGTTTTACCTCCTGAGGATGTGCTCATGACAGGTGCCAGTGTTCTCCTGTACCACCACTTTCCCAGTGACAGTAGGAGAAGGAATGTGGGAGTCAAGAGGGGAAGGCAGGTGAATCTGGCCACTTCCTGCGGGCTGGTCCCCTCCACACTTGCATCAGTACGTGTTAGCTTGACCAGTTTGTCAGGCACCACCTACTTTTGGTTTGTAAGGATGGGATAAGTAACGGTTGTGTGTTCAGCTTACGCACTGTATTCATGAGTTGGTGAACTGTGGTTGTGTCCCCCCACTGCCAAGTACCTGCAGACCTAAGAGCCGCAGCTTGTTTGTTCTCTCCTCACAAGGCAGCATATTATTTACTATGATCTTTTTCTTTGTATGTTACATCAATCAATTCATAGAGAAAATGAAGTATTGACATGTCTAGTTTTATATAAAACACTTTAGTGTAAGACCTTTTTCAGGAAAGTTCTACTCATGCCTCAATGCTCAGAGCATTTAAAATTTACTTAGCCAGAGGTAAACAGTGATATAGAAAATGTTACATTTTTAATACTGTGATAATTTGTAAAAGTACAGTTAAATAATTAAATTGCTAACACAGAAATGCAGCAGCCTAGTTACAAAAAATGAAATAAATATACGTTAAAATGTGGCAAAACGAAGTAGTGAAAGCGTGGGAATTGACATGAGAAATTTCTTCTTAACATTTGCTCTTTATCTGTCTTTTGGTACTTGACCATTCTCTGGTGTACTTCTACAATACAACTGAGAGTAAATTGTGCACTGCTGCTGAAAACAAGTAGTTTACTATTCTTCCCTCATATCATTCTTGCATTACTTTCCTCATTGCTGGCTTTGGTATTCCTCTGGCACCACACTGGAATGGTTTAAAAGCTAAACTGAAAAAGAAACTAAGCCCTATCACCCCTCCCAATTTAATTTTTTTTTTCTGGATTATTTCTCCAAACTCGGTCACCATGGTGCAGATAGTGTCTGTTGGGTGTTACACAGGAACAGAGAGATAACTGAATAGCAGGAACTGCCCAACAGCAGCAGAAGCAGCTCAAAGATCAGAGTTTCCTTGCCTGAAAAGAATTCCTGTATGTGATTATGTATTCCCAGGAAAGGATTTTATAAATCTTGAAGATCTGTGTAAAGCTGCCACATGACAGCTTAGAGTGATAATCAATATCTTTTATCTCAATTACCAGACTGCTGCTTTGTATTTTATTTCCATATTTTCTTACATTGGGTCAGGAATTTAGTTTTCTGTGCTGCAAATGGGTGGACTGTGGGGCTGATGTAGAGTTCTAAGCAATTGCAATGGTTCAACTCTCTTTTGAAGTTCAGATTTTACTAGGCAAGGCTTCACCATTCTGATATCTCTGAAGAGCATTCCATAGGTTAATACATGGAAATTTAAAAGCATATTTCACATCTAGTGCTTAATTTTACAGTTGCAACACTGCATCCAGAATTTGGAATGCTGCTGTTTATTGAATTAAAATTCATAACAGTGTTATTGCTTTACTTGATAGCAGAAACTATTGCTGTATCTCAAAGGATGTGCACTAATTTTGTTTTGTTTGGGTTTCTTTTTTAGCTATTCAGTTTTTAAACATCAGAAATGTTTTTATTTGTTTAGATAAATACATCAGGGAGATAAAAGTAAAATAAAATTAATTGTACAATATCTTCATAAGCCACTATATAATTCATGTTACATAGAAGATACTGCTTTATGCTCTAAAAATAGTTGTTTTGCAAAATATACTGTGATTTTGACATACATAATTGTCTGAATTTTGTTTTTTTCTTGATTTTTTTCCTAGCTCTTTCAGTGTAAATAGTGACTGATGGTAAAATTTATGTGAATTTATTTGAATGTGATTAAACCAGCTAAAGTGGTCCATTGAACCGAGATTCAGTTGCTCTGTGTTTTTATCCTTTAACATTCTAACTTCTTTGTGTTCATTTATGATTTTATGATTTTTCAGGTTGTCACTGTACATCTAATGGTAGTGCTACATGAAGTTTAGGGGATCATTTGTGGGAGACTACTTTAATTGGTTTTGTCCTTCACTTCCTATTGATGATGTCTGATTTGTTGGAGTTTCTGCTATTTGAAAATTGAGTTGACAGATTATTTTTTTATCTATCAAACGAATTGTGTAGTAGATTACTGTTCCTTGTTGGGAGGGCTCCTTGAGCTGATTTCTTAGGATAATGCTTGGGATTTCAAATTCCATTTTCTACAGTCTGTTATGATTAGTACTGAAATCTCTTGTCTATGGAAACATTGTTAATCATGCACAGTTTTGCAGTTTAATAGCAACATGAGTTATTTGGCACTTGGAACATGGAAAATTATACTGGCAGACCATTTTTTTTAAAGGTTGTGATTGGTACAGGGCTCTGTTAAATACTCGGAACTTTCTGAATAGAAGTTGCCTCATGCAACCACAGTTTTCTTGCCTTCTGTAGGTATCTTCAGAGGCAGGAGCATGTGCTGTTCTATCTATCCCCTAACATTCTTCATCAGTGTCTTTGGTGTGGGAAATAGCCACAAGACTATTGTTAGTCAATGTTATGAGTAAATGGGAAGATAATAGAAAGAATTAGATGGTCTTTAAGAGGGAGAGTATTATTAGTCCATCCTAATGCATACAAGAATGTTCCTTCTGGCAAAAGAAAGTTCTCTTTTCTGGTATTTCCTCAAACTCATGCAGGGCCACTGATATACATGATTTGAATGGGGTGGTTTGTTGTTTCCAACTGTTTATTTCCACGAAGAAAAACTAAATGCAAATAGATAAAAGCGAAGAATTATAGTTGCCACAGCAGTGCTGTGTAAGTGAAGAGTGGAAGTAATCCTGTGATGGGCAGGGAACTAGCAGTAACAAAAGCTTTCCATTATGAAAGGGCCCAAAATACTTAAAAAAAATAAGAAGTTGTAGTCAACGGCCAGTTGTGTTTCCTTTTTCTCAGTGGCTTTGGCAGCACTACACCAGATATGCAGCTTAACACAAGCAAGTGATTTGAAGCATCATTAGAGTCTGGCTTTCATAATGAGCAGGCCTGTGTATCTAAAGTGGAGTGAGCAGCAGTGTGCCTGACATGATAATAGAAGAACTGACAGTGTCCACACCCCTACACCTGTAACTACCAAAGAATCAGTAAATGTAGTTGAAGTATTTTTTACTTTATCAAGTTATTTGATGGAGCTGATTGATCCCAGAGCATGGTGTGGCATGCTGGTGACAATGTAACTGAAGCAGTATGTGATTGATTCCTGTTTCAGTCAGTTTCTCACAAAGTATGGAATAATCAGAAGCTTTGTTAAAAGCTATAGTGTCTGGATACAAATTTTATAGAGTTTAGTAGCGCCAGGTCTACAAGTAATAGTACTTTTGGATACTCATCCCTTTACATCTAGGATTCTATTTAAACACTGTAACAGCACTTGCCTACAAAAATGTGAAAACAGTGGTAAAAAAATGTATATTTAATGACATAAAATTGCTTATCAGAAAAATGAGGAAAAATCTGTCTCTCATTGAGATTAGATTGGGCTCTGTGTAAATGTTACATTTTGTGGGAGAAAGAGAAGGCATTTGATTTTGTATGTGTGGCTGTTTATAGGTAAGAGCTAGTACATGTACTTTGTTGGTCAAATATTAAAGAAAGAGAAGCTTGAATTGACAGAAGTCAGAGGGTGTGATGTTGTCCTCTTTAGAGGAATTGAACAGGAGAGAAATAGTCAAAAGTTGCCTAAATGAAAAATCACTTCATAACAATATTGTTATTTTCTGTAGTTAACACACACACAAATACTGGATTACTTTTTAGCCAACTGAATATAACCTGGTGATACTATTTTGCTCTTTCTATATAACTGACAAGTTGTGCTAAAACTAAGATGCTTTAATCTTCAGCTGTGAAGGTTATTGTTTTTTGGTTTTTTTTCTAAATGCCCTTGTAGTGTCCTGTAAATTTCCCCTTTTAATAGCAGAAAGAGAAAACCCACAACCCCGTTTTCCTACTAAACTCAGAATAAAGAAAATCTGTCTACCAACATAATGCCAGAAAATGTCTTCATGTTTATAAGGGGTAGGGGTAGAGTAGAAGAGAGTTATATTGTGGTTACAGAAGTTACTTTGTCCTGTTTGGGGCATAATAAGAGCATTGTCACAATTCTGCTTGACTGACACATATTTAATGCTGCCTTGGGCTGTCAGTGGGTAAATGTGAGCTCCCAACTATTCTATTTGACTTTAAAATACACTGTAAAAGACAGTAGAAATTTCAGTGTCTTTGCATCTCTTGGGGGGGAAGTGTGGGTGGGGAAATATTTCACCTCCTCTTAACCATCAATTCTTGCAGAAGTTTTTTGAACATGATAACTGTGTGGTAAAGGTAGGCTTTTTGTAATTAGGGCAGAATATGTGGCTCTTCTACACAACAAAGCAAGTTGACATGGCCTCTGCCATAAGAACCGCTCACACTCAAGATTCATTTCTTCACCTGGGAAGTTGGGGGACTTGCCTGAGAGGGATTTATAAAACCCCAGAAGCGTGTGCAGATGTTGCAAGCAGCAGTAGTCTCCACACAATTAGTTGACTGAGTCTGCAGGGCTGCCTGCCCCATTAATAAGCATACCGAGGAGTGTTGCCAGGCAATGGAAGAAGGCTGTATATAAGCCCAAAAGAAAAAAAGAAACAGCACCTAAAGGCAGCTCCTGAGGCCTTTGGTGCTCTTTCCTCTGCTCTGTTTTTTTTTTAAACCTTTGAGTCATTTTCTGTAAAAAGTCCTAAGGAAAACTGAGCTCTGTAGTCTGACAGCTTTACACACAATATTAAGCTTGCATTCGAGTTTCCTTTTCACATTTATTTTTCTTCCATAGAATAGTTTTACCTTGAAATGTGAATGAGATTCTCTTCAGAAAGAATGGTGTATGGATGTGTGCATATCCTTTAAAGCTAGGGCTTGCACTGAGAAACTTAACTTTTAAGTTCAAACCAGATGCCTGTTTTCACTGTCTGTATTAAATGCCAAAAATCTGTTGCCTTTTTTGAGACATTAGAAAACAGATCAGTGATCTGAGCTCATCATTTTGCTCTCTAACAGCTAAGGTGGCAAAAGGCCAACAGCAGAAAGACTGGGATTTCAGCAAGGTAAGGCAATGTCAGCCCTCCTGGGTGCCATCCAAAGGGAGACTAAGATGTGTGTTGAATTAGTATGTTTCCCTTCTCTCTTTTCTTCTTGCTAGCTGCTGACCCTTGCATGCCAGCTCTGCAGGGAGTCCTCTATGGGAAAGCATTTGCTTTCACGAGGGCAAGCATCAGCAAGGGTCTACCTATATGACAGCAAGACCAAAGTAATCCTAGAGAAGTTAAAACCAGTAATAAATATTTCTCTTTGTTTTCTTGCCATCAGTGTGAGCAGTATTTTTCTCTTGTAAGAGCTGTTTACATCAAAACAATATGTGGCTCAGTGCAGTGTTGTCTTTACATTTATTTGAATGTTACTGCTGCCACTGTCAGTAGGAGTGTGAAACCTATTGCTTGCAAGAGTTGTTCCATTGAAGTTACCTTCTTTGGCTTATTGGCGTAAGGGCTAAAATTTGCTTTTGAGGGTCAGATAGAGTAAGAATTGGGGGTAAATTCTGAAACTCAGTCTTCAACACATAGCTGCTTTTGAATGAGGCAATCAGTACATGATGCCCACAAAATGTTTTGGGAATGCTTTCCTTGAGCTCTTCTGAGGTAGAGCTCCCAAAACCTGTATTTTGCATCCTGGGAATGAAACATACTTCAGTTTCCCTTGTAAAAGAGCAGCTGAACACTGGTTGTGAAAATGATACTGTGGACAGCATTGAACAGAAAAAAGAAAAAAATTAAAATTAACCTCTGCAGTCTCCTTCCAAAGTAATGATGGCAAACTGGAACTGTTTAAATTCTGACAGATTTTAGTCTTCAGAGAGATAATTTAGTAAATTGTGCCTTTAATTCACTTAACACTGACAGTGCCCCAGTTATTCAGGAAGAAAAAGTAGTTACTTTTGGTTTGGTTCAGACAGTTTTCATGTTAAAATGCATTTGAAGTTCACCTTGAAAAAACTAAAGTAGACTTTTCTAGTGTTCGGCACAGGTTAATTTTCAGCTCTCCCCAAAGATAGCAGAGCTGTCTACTGGCTCAGTCCTGTGAAGAAGTTTCTGTGCAAGCAGAGGCATCACAGCTTCCACATGCTGTTTTTCATGCTCTGATACTTACCTTCTGGCAGTGGCACTTCTGAGTGTTAGCTGTGGTTAAGTGTACTGGGTATGAGCTTCACAATTAATACATCAAATGGCACATTTCTAACAATTTCAGGACTAGAAAAATAACAAGAAAATAGCAAGAGGGTGGAAGAATATTCTTTTAATTTTTCAAACTCAAATTCTTAGAAAATTCTATTAATTTCTTGGAACTTTTTTCAAAATCACATTATTCAAGCATAATTTGTGGTTTTCACTAGCTTTGAGAAAAAAATTGTATGAAGGGAACAGAGATTTAAATTGTATGTGATAGATTTGCTGAAGTCTGCTACTCTCTTGGGAAAGAATTTGGGAGCTCTCAGGAGTGTTTGGGAGCAAACCTGGGTGATAAAGTTTTATTCTTCATTTCCTCATATTTGAGGTTTTGTATGTAGATATACATTTATTGGACAAGATAATTTAGGAAGGAGCTATAGAGATTTTAGCCTCCAACTTCTGTCTCTGAGCTGAGCATCAGCAATCCATTTATTCCCAACACAGTTCAGCAGTCTTCCCTAAATCCTCAATCCCAGCTGTCATATGCAGCCTGTCTCCTCAGCTGCGCCATGACTGTATCAAGGCATTGGGGTCGCATCATTATCATGTGAAGGGGAGAATTTTTACTCCACACTGAGTGGCACAGATCAGCATGCTTTGATATTTCATTTACTAAGTGTGCATATAGCAACTTGGGCATCCTTGCATTTTTACACTATAAATTCATAAGGATTAAAAGCCACTTCCTAATTCAGTGACATGAAATAAACCTGCATGACCATCAATCAGTCGCATTTTGTTTCATTTTTGTTTGGTTGGTTTAGTTGTTTTTTTTCACTCAGTTGAAAATCAAAAGTTATCAGTCAGAGGGAGCAAGAGAAGCTTGAGGTTAAATTGATTCTGGGTAGTACCTGAGGAACACTAAAGCTCCAGCTTTCCTCCAGGAGAAGAAAAATACTTGCCTGTAGAATTCTGTTCTTTAGCAGGAGCCTGACACTGTGGAAACACGGAGGATATTTACCCAAAATAATAGAAAATTAGTACTGGGGCTGGTTATACTTTAAAGAAAACATTAAAGCGTAAACCAGCATCTCTGCAACTCTCTGTATTAAGAGGTACTGAGCAGTCTTCGCTAAAAACTCGATAACTGGTGGATAGCGAGCTAGCTGAGGGATTGATGGAACAGGCTTTCCTTAGGTTTTCTGTTTGACCTTTGGGCAAACCTTTCTGTCCTCCTTTGTCATCTTGTTAGCTATGTACCAGATAGAACAGGCAAAGCTTGACAGACTGTTCGAATGCACAGAGGAGTGTAAAGATGATACCTTGTGGAACTAGGGATCATGTGCATCAAGACATATTCAATATCAGTGGGTATTTGGTACCTCTTCAAATGGAGATGTTTTTGTAAACATCTAACAGTTAATCAAGTTTGGCCATGATGGTCAGAAATGCAATCTCCATTTTACTGGAGTTGGCGTCAGAAATAACATCCACTTAAATAGTGCTGTAATTTTAACTGCAATTTCTTGGCATACTCTTGCTTTCCTAAATTCTCTTGTTTCCTGATCTCTTCCTGATCTTCAGGGTGTTAAGAAGCTGTAGGAAGCAGATCTCTTCTTCATGGCTTCCTCCAGAGCATAAGGCTGGAGTCGTCAGACATGAGGGTAGAGAAGTTTATGTGCTCAAGTCATAACATCTGAATTTGATCCTCCTTTCAAGGCGTGCACTCTTGAGATGAATGCAGCTCCTTTCACTGAGCCTTGGCAACGTAGCAGGAGGAGAAGCTGTTAACAAGTGTGAACTGTGTGTTTGGGATCAGGGGACGTAAAGGGCTGCCAGCTGGCTTCTCCAATTATCTGAAGTTTTCTTATGTCCCTTTAGACCTCTCTGTAATTGGGGTTATATGTTGTATTGCTTTCTTTAATTTTGGACTAGTGCTGTTTAGTTGAGCTTCAGCACTCATTCTGTTTTTATTTTTTGATGTCTATACCAGTGCAATATTAAGCAACAACTTCTGTGGATTCTGTAGTTCCTGTGCCTTAAAGTAGTATGAGCATTTGATAACATGTTGATTTTTGATTAAATGAATGCCTAAAAGGTGGTCATTATTCTGTTTGTATTTTTTTTTTAATTCATTTTTACTTCAGCTCTGCTTTGCTTTTGATTGTTTCCAAGGGAGTATCTGCTGAGCTGCTAGAAATTAGAAAAAGCTTGCTTTGAAAGGGGAAAGTGGGAATAGCAGTTGTAATGTGCTATCAGAATCCTTCACAAACAAAGCCCTTCCTGTGTCGTGCTAGTAACTACCTGATGAAAACTGAAGATCCTGTGCTCTATTGTTTAGCAGTTTTTGTGACATAGAATGTAATCTGAATCAACTCAGAGTAGTACCTTTTAAAACAGCACACTCAAGTCTTTTTCCAAACTAACCTAGCAGCAGTTTTTACTTTGAGATGACATGTTACAATTTTTCCTCACCACTTTCTACATTTACAGGACACCAGAAGGGAGAGGAAGAGCAGGAATAAACTTAAGAATGTTAGGAAGTCAACTGGGCTTGTAGGGTGCAGATTCACATCTGAGATGCAATGAAGGCCCACTGGGTTTAGAACACTTCTGCTATGTATACTATATTGCCGTATTTTTTTTTAATGGGGAAATGCAGCATTGAAAAGACTGTGTTACTTTTGTAAGAACATAATCTTTCTCTTTTTATCTTTTTTTTTCTTAATCCTGAAGTCAGTGTCCAGCAAGATGTGCCTTTCTGCTTGTGTCAGAACACTTTAGTCAGACCACTCTGCAGTGGAGGTTTTATCATATCTTTTCTATTTTCCACCTAAATGGGAAAGTTTGAATCCTCGTGTCATTCCTTGTATGAAGCTAGACACTGCAGTGATAGACAGTCCTTGTGCTGTCTAGAGAACAAGGGCTCCTAATAACTTCTCACTTGTCTACAAATGTAAAAGCCAGCTACCATCTGGTGCTTAGCAATATGTAACAACCACCCTTACTTGTGCTGAGAGGTAATGAACCTACCCTCTACTGCTTTTGCAGTATTATTATTAGAATTACCTTATTAATATTACTACTACTACTAATAATAATAATTATAGTGATAATAATTACAAACCCCAACATTCAGCCACTAGATTAGTACAGTGAAAACCTACAATGTTTAAGGAGCCCTGAAAAGTCATCTATTATAGATGTGTTTTCTGTTCTAGGAAAAAAAAAAAAAAGAAAATATCTGGCACAGAGAAGTTGTGAAAGGTGAAGACATTCCAGGTCATAAAAACGAAAGTTGAATCTACCAAAAGAGATTCCACAAACCACTGAACAGTTAATATTAGAAACCCACACCATTTTCCCAGCTGATGGTGTAAATCTCACCATGTGGAATAAACTGAATACAACCAAATGGGCCTGAAAGTATGTATTCTTGCAACACACAGAAAGTCAAGAAGTTAAGAAATCTGAAGCTAAATGTGAGAGATGATCAAGAAAATAAATGATAGGAAAGGGACTAATGTGTCTTAAGAAGTGCTGGAATAAACCAGAACTGTGGCTAAAATCCAAATACATGCATACTTTTTTTTAAGTTCGAGTTTCTCTAACAACTGAGTCTGTACTTAGGAATATATAAGCCAGAACTCTTCTTGAGATGTCCATTTGGATTTCAGTGCTTCATATTTTGCAGGCAGAAATTGGCTTATAGAAGTTGAATAGAGAGAAGAGAAACCCTGATAGTTCAGTCAGATACATAGGCTTTTTGCAGTGGTTTTTTTTTTCAGCTATTATATGTATTTTAATACTTAATTTCATTCAGACTTGGTACAAACAACCTTTGTTATGTGGAACTTCACTGTAATTTTAAAATTATTGCAGTTCCAGCTTTTAAATATCATTTAGCTGACTGAAGACTGAATTGAGTTCTACTACAAAAATTACAGAACTCTTCATATTAAGAATATTTTGTTTTCTATTAATGGCACAGGGGACAGTCTCTTGACTTCAGAAAATTTAATTTCAGCTTTTTATGTCTGTTCTTATTGAAATATGAAATACGTTTTACCTAAATATAGCATTTATACGCATGGTGATTTCAGGTTTTTTTATTTCTACATTCAAAGTGTCAACACATTTCTAAAACAGGTGTGCCATTCATAACATTTATCCTAACTGTAATTGCTAATTGCATTGTTTGCTGGCCTACTTAAATATGTATAGAACTGTGTTCTCAACTTCATATGATAGCTGTTTTTAAAAACTATGCCATGCATTCTTGGAACAGAAATATGTTGGACTAGGATATTTTTACAGCAGTCTTCTTCAAACAGAAGAGGAACTGACTCCCACTTAGAAATCCTTATTTCATCTCTCTACTGACAGCTGGTCTTATTCCCTGCCTTAAGGCCAAGATTAAATTTTGCTTTACTGCACTGACACTGGACAAACCGAGGGAAACCCAGAGTTTGCTCTGACCCTGTAATTGTTACGTAGACTGAGTAGTCAGATGTAGACTATCCCCCTTGCTCATTCTTTTAGGTAGAAACATATGTGAACAGAAGCACAGGCCTTCTCTTTCTCGGATGACTGAAAAGGTTAATCTGTAATAAAAGGATGAGAAGTAACGCCAGCTAAAATTAAAGCTATTCAGAACAGGAGCCCATGAGAACATGTCTTTCAAGAGTGTTTTGAATGTTGTTAAACACAGAGTATCTTTTGAGCAAAGCTGAATACTTAAAAGGTGGGAGAGTATAGAACGGGATAAAGCTTTAGGATCTGTATAGACTAGTCTGATGCAATTCCCAGGAAATCATTTGTGTGTCATACTGCAGTTTAGAAATTGTTGTATGTATGTTACTGATATGAACCCACTGTAGCTGTGTAAAATTAAGTCCTCATAAAGAAGGCTTTCTGCTATCCATTTCAAACATCTGATTAATACATATGTGTGAGTTTATACAGCATACTTAAATTCTCTGAATTACTTGCTTTACCAGCAGTATTTTGATTCAAGCAACCTTGTTTTATATAGAGTTGTTGCCTCATATCAGGCGGATTAAAAAATGAAATAATAAAAGCTTTTCAATAAAGGGGTGACTTCAGGACTATTTGAGGGGAAAGAGAAAAAAAATCTAGCTAAGGGTCAAGGCAACTTTATAACTTTTAGTAGAAGTCTAAATAGTTAAAGTTAGTCCGTAATCTTGTAGTCTGCAGATCAAATTAATACTGGGACAGTATGCAGATGAAACATATATTGGTTATATAGTAAATTATGAGGAAGGCAAGGCATAGCTTATAGTGTGGTGCTCTATCTTCTAATGAAAATGGAGCAATTCAACAGAAGGAAGTTTAATACTGCAAAATTAAGTTCTTTTATGATCCAGTTTTTCATTATGATGGCAGCCCTTTTTCTGAAAATGTCCTTTCAGTAAACTGCTAATGAATCATTGCAGAAACTTGCATCAAAAAGAATTTTCACTACCCTACTTTGGCAAAAAAGACTGAATTGTCCCTTGAATGTGTAGGAACGGGACCAAAGAAAAAAGAAGGTGACCTTATGTCTGTGTACACATAGAATGACTGCTGTTATCATACTGTGTATAGTTCAGATGGTTTTATTGCCAAAAAGATGTGAAGAGAGCTACACAATGCTTATAAAAAGAAGGCAAAAGAATTAACTGAGATGAGAAAAGGAAGTCTTCTGAAATGAGAGTTGAAGAGTTTAATTTATTCCAACATCGCTTTCGATATAGGCACAATATCGAAAGACGAGATAGCTGAAAATTAAAGGTTTTTCTCAGCCTTGGTGACAAAAGTGTAACTATGCTTGATTGAAGGTTGTAAAAAATTACCATATTACTAACATTCTAGTTCTCAGGATAATTAATGAAACTCAATTAATAAAAGTAGGAAAAATATGAAGCATATTGCTACCATTAATATGAAGTGTGTTTAAAAAAAAAAAAGTTTTAATCTATTATTTGTGTCTGCTGTTTTTTGGGGGGTGGGGGTGTAACTGTTTTGACTTTTTTTTCCTTGATTTTTCCTACATGTTTTTTTCTTTTCTGAAAAGGCTTTTTGGACTGAATGGTGCAGATGGTTGGCTTGGATAGTGCTGTTTATCATTCTAGACTTAGAACTTCTCAAGTATCTGAGTTACTCTAATCATTCTTCAAAAGCCCAGACAAAAACAGGATCACTCCATTCTGCCTCTGCATGCTCATCAAAACACTTCCATCTCTCCTTAGGTAAGAACACCGTAATTACATACCTAGGCTTCAGGGCTTTAGCCAGTTATTTGCTGGATTCAAAGAGGATTAGTTTCCAAAGCAGAACCAATCAAAGACGTTTTTTTCTGAGCATGGATGTATGTTTTTCCCAAGACTTTCTGTGGTTTTCTTGTGCAGAATATGCATGGAATAGGTTGGTCCCATACTCTAAAGTGGCATGGAAAATCTTCAATTTTTATATCTTTCTTATATAGTCAGGATCATGCTAACAACCAGATTTACAGCTAGAAAGTGAAGATAATTTTATTTCATCTCATCTTGTATAAGAAGCCTTGAGGGAGTAATAAATAGTTGCATTCTTCAGCCCACGATATGGATTGCCCTCATGGGTCACCCAAGCATATCTAATCAATTGCCTGTGCCATGAACTTATCAAGCTCCTGGTGGATCACAGAGCTCTCCCCTTTTTGCTGTTTTACAGGAGTTCAGACTCCTGTGCTTCATCCTACACTCACTGATCTGCAGTTTACAGCAGGTCAGATTATGAAATCGAATGTTTCCTACTTGAATGTGACACTGTAGATCTACAAAGCAACCATAGTGTGCTCAGAGTATGCAATTTAGTGTATATTTCATTGCCTGTTTGCACTAGTTCTAATTTGGGTTTTTTTCCTATTGTGCTTTTGATTACTAGCTTGACCCCGTGGGTTTCAGCTCTTCAACCTATAGTCATTACAGCAGCACCACTGAAATACAGAATATGGCTGACTACTCTAGTGCCCCAAATCTCTGTGTTCTTTTTGCTTTTCTTCACTTTCTCCACTGTAAGAGCTTTTTGCTTGTTAAAGTATTCTGACCATCTGTTAGAAGACGGGGTAGCTTTCCTAAAGAACCAGTGCTGTATTTCAAGTTTCCGTTCAGATTGTGTGAAATTCACACCCTCTGAATTGTTCAAGAGCTGGATAAGAGGGAATGTTTGCAGCTGGAGATTTTCTGAACAAGCAATCCTTTTCTAACCTTCCATCCTATGTCTTGTTTATTGTTTGTAAACTGTCCTTGTTCCATCACAGTGCAGTAGCCATATAGCTATATATAGAATCATAGAATCATAGAATAGTTAGGGTTGGAAAGGACCTCAAGATCATCTAGTTCCAACCCCCCTGCCATGGGCAGGGACACCTCACACTAAACCATCCCACACAAGGCTTTATCTAAACTTTGACACAGAATGTATGAAAAAGATTGTGGATTAAAGACTGAAAGGTAATGGACAACTTTCGCTGGCAGTTTGGTCAAGGGAGTTGGTAGCAGTCCTGAAAAGAAAGGCTGGGAAATACCTGCATATTGAAGCAAAACTGAAATTTTGAGAGCATATCTCTTTCTCAAAACATTTTGCTGGAGCTTCCTAGTATCAGGTCAGTAGGGCAGAAGGAAAAATATGGAGAATAAGCTCAAAGTCAGTGTTTCACTTTCAACATTCAGGTTTAAGCTTATGCTTCACTTACTTGGCTTTAAGGAACTGCCTTGTTTGTCTGTGCCCTCCTTGCCCCCAGTGCAGTCAATAGTGCATTAATTAATAGGGCATGCAAGAAATGTTGTTAGATACCCACTGTAAAATACCTCTTCTACTGGCATTTCATCTGCAGTGGGGGAACTGCTATGCTAATTTGATTAAATTTCAGGTGTTCCTATTATGTGCAAGGGACCTGAGAAGAAATAGAGAAGAGAGTGGATTTTACAGGGAAACTGATGGGTAAGCACTGCTGGAAATGGAGGAATTAATTAATGTCATGGTTTAAACCCAACCACAAACCTCGTTTGCTCACTTCCCCCCCTTCTTGCCCTCCCCCTGCTCCTGGAGGGACGGAGAGGAGAATCGAAAAGAATGCAACTCCCACGGGTTGAGATAAGAACAGTTTAGTAACTAAGGTATAACACAAATCACTACTGCTACCACCAATAATAATAATGATAAAAGAAATAACAAGAGGAAAGAATACAACACCTCAACACCAGCCGACCAATAACTCACCCCACTCCCCCCAGCTGAGCACTGACCGATACCTTGTCCAACCCTGCAGTCCCTTCCCTTCCAGGGTAACTCCCCGTTACATCCTGGGCATGACATGCTGTGGTATGGAATACCTCTTTGGTCAGTTTGGGTCAGGTGTCCTGTCTCTGCTTCCTCCCAGCCTCCCCTCCTCCCTGGCAGAGCATCAAAGTCCTTGGCCAGACCAAACATTCGAGCAGCAACTAAAAACATCGGTGTTATCAGCACTGTTCCCAGGCCAAAAGATCAAAACACAGCACTGTACTAGCTCCTAAGAAGGAGAAAAATGACTGCTGCTGCTGAACCCAGGACAATAAAGAATAGAGACTGGCTAGGATCAGTGATGTGCGAATGCAGTGAAAAGCACAAGAGCTGAGGAGTGTCAGGAAGTGGTAGTGGTTTATCAGTACGCAGTGGAATACTTGCGGAAGTTCTTGCCTTACATATTTGGGGGAGAAGATAGTAGCAGAACAAGGAGGCAAAACAGACACAGACCACGCCACACATCATGGGACTGTCCCAGAAGAGGGTTGTCTTTAATATGATGACTGAAATTCATTAAATAAATAGAACATTAAGACTGATTAGAGTGGATCATATTTGGGACAAACAGAAATAATGTGTTGTAGATCAAAGAATAGAATCCCAGAATCCCAGAAGGGTTGAGGTTGGAAGGGTCTCTGATGGTCATCCGGTCCAATCCCCCTGCTCAAGCAGGGCCACTTAGAGCCGGTTCCCCATGACCATGTCCAGACAGCTTTTGAGTGTCTGCAAGGATGGAGACTACACGACCTCTCTGATCAACTTGTGTCTGTGCTTGATCACCCTCACAGTAAAAAAATGTTTCCTGATGTTCAGAGGGAACTTTGTGTGTTTCAGTTTGTGCCGATTGCCTCTGGTCCCAGCACTGGGCACAACTGAAAAGAGCGTGGCTGTGTCCTCTGCACCTTCTGTCCAGGTATTGATATACATTGATAAGATAAACTTGAGCTTTGGAAGCATGAAAACTTTCAAAACCTACTTATTAAAATACGACTGTGTCATTTAGCTGTTTCATCTATCTCCTGTTATGTATAACTAGTTGTGAATTAACACTCATTTTGATAAAGAACCTTCTTGAAGATGCCTTTTATTTCCCTTTTCTGATTTTTTCCTAGTATGTTTAAAAAAATGACATACATAATTGCATTTTCAACAAAGAATTTAAAGAAATACTTAAATCCCATTTATTTTGTGTGATGAGCTTCAGTATTGTACTCGGAGTTAAACGGTAGTAAGTACTCCAAACCATCTGAGTTGCATGTTTTCATCTGAAGAACAGGGTAAGCCACAGTATCAAAGGGCACAGTCTTCAGTTATTCCGTTTAAATTGGAATGGTTTGTTATATCGTAATTTTTTTTATCTTTTTTGTTGTATCTGTGTAAAGTGGGCAACAGGTACTCAATCCTGAATGTTCAGTCAGATTCAGTTGCAATGGAAACAATAATACAATGAGGAGGCTGGGATCTTTGTTTTCTATTTGTTTTAGAAAATGTTTCATATGGGGGGACTTAATCTGTTTCTATCTCCTTAGGTCATCCTAAACAAATACTCTTCCTTTCCTCTGAAACAAATATGTATCATTCCTGTCTCATCAGTCAATTTCCCTTTAAAAAATGTAATGTTTTCTGAATTCATGGAAATTTTTATGTGCTTTTCTGATAGAGAAACAGTCAGAACATTTTCCAAAAAACACTAGCCCAAAACTAATTTCACAAGTGTTTATGTTTGTATTAGCCTACACTTACACCAGAAAGACCAGTCTTTCTTGCAGTTTTGTCACTCATTACCTTGCAAACATGTATGTGATGTACTACTTTGTGTAGAAATGCACAAGTAAATTTAGGTTTATGTTTATTTTAGAGAAGATGCAGCTGAGAAAATACATCTTGTATTTGAAATACAATGTAATGAAAGTAGTAGTTCACTTTATGGTCGCCATCAATACTCAAGAAAGCTCTGCACAGACCACAGAGAATCTGCTCTACTGTGGCAGTAGAAGGGGACATTGTCAATCACATTCTTCCCCTTTTCAGCACAGGCAACTTTAAAGAACCTCAGTATTCAGCAATAATTGTTTGAAGCAAAAATTACAAAGAGGGAAAAGGGACTGAACCTTTTAACTTTTTAATCTACCAATTCCTTTGAAAATCAAGAGCATATGTAAGAAGCTAAAAATACGATTTTTATTCTGAAACAGCCCTTAGAGTGAAAAGAGGCATTTTCTTGATCTTCAAGGAATAAGATAGTGTTATATCAATCTTACATGGGAAGGAAACAAAACAGGTAAAAACTGTACCAGCAATGCATTTTAGGAAATGACATGAATTTAGAAATGTAAGAGCATACGAAAGAAATGACCAAAACGGGTAAATATTTTGACATTTTCATTTTCCATACTAAAAACGAAGGGAAAAATGCAAATAGGAAAGAATGAAAAATAAAAATCTAGAGAAAAAAAGAAACAAATCTTTTTAAAATTACATTGAAAAGAGACAAAAAGGGTGCAGTATGAATAAAAATAATACCTGAAAACTCTGAACCTAACTTTATCTAATACCTACTAAATGCATCAAAGCTGAAAGATACGGGTAAAATTTTAATGGTAAGGGCATATGGAGTACACTACTATTCTGCAAGAGCTAGTGTCAGACAAAAAGGCTTAGAAATAAGGTCTTACTATTTCTGTCAAAAAGAAGCCATTATGAGAAAGGCTAGGGAATTGAATGGGGTAGTTTTTCAAGGGAATAAAATACAAATATATCACAGGATCTCTGTTTCAACCCTAGAAATGAGATAAGAACAAAAAAAAAATTTATATATATATATATATGTTATGGACAATCTCACAATATGATGGACTTGAAAGACAGAGAAATTGCAGAGGGAGACTTCTAAAAATATTTTCCCGGGTTATATGAAATAAAACCAGAGAAGCGAGTGTGTAGTTCAAACTGTCAGTTCGAGCTTAAGTTTTAGGATGGATGGAAAAAAATCTAAATACTTTATTTTGCATAAGAGCCTTTGACAGTGATGAAGTGAACTTGAATCTTTCAGTAAATCACTTGTATGAGTGTATCTAAAAAATCTTCTTCTTAGTGGATTGTGGTGACCAGGCATCTTTCTCTTGATTCAGCAGTCAGATAGATACATATATACCCTTGCAGAGCTACCTTTACTGATGGTTGTTTACTCCTAGAATGTGCAGAACATTGTAATATTTTCACACACAGACAATAAGTCTCCACAGTAGGAGTATCTTATATTCAAATGGTATGCTGAAGACATAAGCGTTGTTTCATCTTTCTTTAATCTGCTAGCAAATCGCCATCTTTCTGTAGTGATTCAACTGCTAGATGGCCATTGACTGTAATGTAAATTTGTAGTGTTTGGAAACAGTAGTGAAAGTTGTTAACAGTAGCAGAATTTAATTCCCAATTCTCACTCCATTTATCTTTGTATTTTTAAAAGGTTCCACTAATGAGCTGTTTATGTAATTAATCATGTTGACACAGTTCAAAGCAGATGACTTAAATCTTGGTTGTGAAGTAAAGAATTCATGAACGCCTGCTTACTGTAGCTTCAGTGAAATTAACGGAGAATTGAATGTGCTATGAGGCTCCTCAGTGTAATAATACCTTACAGGACTTGATCTTGAGTTTGTAAAACATTAAACATAAATTACTTTAATATATCTCTAGTGTGGACTGCTAAATAATCTCCTGATTGCTGCTGGAGAGTGTATTAATTATTCTCTTAGCATTGCAGGAAATACACATATTCCAACAAAAACTTTCATTTTTATCACAGTCGATTCCTGCTAAAGAAGAAAACAGTATTGTAATTAGTTGAGAAATAACAGTGTGTTTCTGAAAGTTGACGTATGTGATAACTTTTGTAAAATCTAATATATATAAACTTCTAAAAGTGTATTATTGCAAGCAGACCAGCAGTAATGTTGTAAAGATCCTAAAAGAACATGGAAACCAAATTTTGCCCACTGAATCATGGAAGCTGTTCGCTGTAAAAGTAATTAGTCTATACATACATCTTTGCAGAACCTGGGGGCTAAACTAGTTTTATGATCACAAATCTAAAACTTCATAAAACTTCATAAAACTTCATAAAGCATCAGTCTTCAAAAGTACATGTCCCTTGTACATTGAAATGCACAAGGCATTTCTATGGCATTGAAATCAGTGGAATGTGAAGAAGAAATTCCTTTTATTGCCAAAACAAACTAAAAAACCCTGAAGTGTTAAAAATCATGACTGTGTGCTCCATTAAACAATTTGATATTGAAGCTCGCATTTGCTATTAAGCAATGGAGTTCATGAGATACCAAAGATACTCTGATAAACCAAACAATACCACCAAGGATGGAAGAGAGAAGGAAGCAAAGGGTGATAATGGAGGCACAGATACTATGGAAATAAGAAGTCCATAATTGGAGTTTTTACAGTGTGTTTTGCCTTCTTAAATCAGATCAAAGAAACTGATTTCAGAGAGTTTATCTGCAAACTGCTTCTAGAAGAGCAAAATATTGATGTTCATGCATCTGTCAGCTGTCAGCTATGAAACATAGGGGAGAATGTCTTAAATTTTGAAGATGACATCTCTGACACTGACTAAACTTTTTTATCTTTCAACTTTGACATTTATATCCAGCTTACCTGGCAAGGCAGGAATGTAATCTCTGTAATCATTCCAGTGTGGTTTTGTTCCTTTAAACATTGTCAATTAAGAGCATTTTGATCATTCTGTCTCTAGAACCTCTCACTCAAAACATTAGTTCAACATGTTACTCTTCACAGAAAATGTACTAGCTGAAAAGACAGACAGGTGCTTAAAATGTGTTGAAACCTGCAACGTGTGATAAAGACATTTTCTCTATTTTAAGGTAAGCCAGAAATTTCTTTCAAGAAGTATGAGCCACATGGGATGTCACTTTGTTGTGCGCAAAGAACGGTAGTATGTCTGGGACATTAATGAAATTTCAGTCTCCAAAAATAATCAGTCATGACTGTTTCTTATTTATTGCTGTTTCCCTGACATTATGAAATACTGCCCATTTTATGAGTCAATCAACAGGTTTTAATCACAGTAGACTGACATAGGTTATCAATTTAATAGTCCTAATTTTTGGCATATTGTGCATCAATAAACATTTATCACCCATTTTTTCACAGTTTGGTCTATTCTAGAAAGTTTTAGGTAACTTACAAGATATTATCAGCAATGAAGACATGGGATACTGTTTTCATAAGCAATGTAACATACAAGACATTATAACAATACAACACTGAAGAGAGAAGACAGATAAAGAGATTGCAGATTCAAAACCAGAACCAGTTGCAGTATACAGATCATTGGCTTTCTTTACATTGCAGAATAAACCTAACATTTGCCTTGACTATAACTAAGGAAACCGGTTTCTCAGGTTATTATTTGTGATTTATGTTTTTAAAAACAAACACATTTATTAAAACTATTCAGTGGTTTGGTTTTTGGTGGGGCTTTTTTTGTTTGTTTGTTTTTTTCCATTTGCAGATTTTGCTGTTTAGGTGGAATTTCTATGCAGTTATTACTGTGCTCTAGTTGCATTTAAGATGTTCTCAATGCTTAAATGGATGTAACTTTAATAATAAAATAGTTCTATTATCTGTATCAGGCACTAGTATTTGGTTTTGTCTACAAATTCATTGCATTATACATCACTGGGTTTGTTTGAGGGAAGAGTTTAGTGAAGGAAATTAGACTTTTTTTTGAAGAAGAAAAATTTCACATTCCGTCTCATAATTCTTGTTGAAGTTCTACCAAGGCTTTTGGTCTTCTGCAGTACTTTGAAATTCATCCATTTGTATAAATGTTTATCAGTACTATCAGCAGTTTGAAAACAAAGTATCTGTTCTAAATCTGGTCTTTGCTGGTCTGAAAGTTTTGCCTTGTGTTAGGTTCCCCCCAAAGCAAGACCTCAACACTTGCTCGCTCATCAAAGATGCCAAGGGGTGCCCGTTTTCCTGTCCTTTTGTGCTGCTTGGAGGTAGAGGTGTGACCAGGTTAAAAAGAAAAAAAGAGAAGAAGAAAAGTTCTGTGTATCAGATGATTGTGTTGCACATATAAACCACTGAAATTCAAGCTTCTTTTGCTTGTGTGTGTCTTGCTCCTGGGTTAGATTGTGGTAGCTGGTGTAATGCATGCAGTGCTAGCAGTTTGTGTGATTTGTGGGTAGCCTGCTGTCCTTAAGGCTTGCAGTGCCCCTCAGGATCACCCCAGTGCAGCTGGGTGCTGCACCTAGCACATCCTCCAGCTGACCCCTCTAGGTCTGGGAAAAGTCTGGACAGCTGTGGAAGGCAGCTGATCTCAAGCAATGTTTCTGCTTCCAGATCCTTCTTCCTTCTCTTCAGGAGTAAAGAGTATTTTAGAGAAATCTTTCTGCTGTTTCCAAACAGAAAAGTCTGAATTGCCCCTAACTAATTTAGAAAATGTATATTCTTAACAGGCTCTTTGGACTTAGATTTTCATAAAAGCAATAGAAACATGTTAATAAGTGTAATATTAGCTAAAGAGTGGTTCATCTTCCAACCACAGTAATACTTATGAACCTTTACAATGGATAGGCTTAAAAACATGCACTACAGTACAAGCAATGAAATTAGAATATGCATTATTAATTAAAAGGCATATTAAAGGACTTAGGTCTTGACCATGGACATAAAACCTTAAATTTAATAATGTCTGTGATGGAATTTAATAATGTCTGTTTATTAATAGTGATATTGCACTGGGACAGGACAGGAAAGTGGCAGAGATCAGTTTTAGTCTATTCATTTAGATTATGGTGATGTACTGATTCCATTAAATGCCACTGATAAAAATATTTTTAGACGTGGTACAATGTAGCATGCAAGTAAGGTCAAAGCCAAATTAATATTAAATTGAATTAATATTAACAAGTAATAACTTGAGTCATCTGAACATAAACCAGTCTACATACTGCAAGTGTTAAAATACAAGCAGTGAAATGTTAGATGCATAAATGTATATTATATACCAAGTTTTCATTTACAGCAATGAACTTCCACTTTCATTGAAGCATTTAGAGGAATGAGAAAGGATTAGTAATTTATAGCCCTATATTATAAAAGACTGGAAGGAAATAGTCAAAATCTTACTGCTTTGAAATACTTGCTGTTAAATAATTCTGGTTTAAAAATTCTTCAAATATCATCTGGTTAATTCTTCCTTATCAATCGTAATTCTTCCTTTTCAAATGTAATCTGAAATGCTGGTATGGGTTTAAATCACGTTTTTCTGCTACACCAAAAATTAATATTGTAAACCCAGTACCTGTCTTATCACATGCGTATAGCTGTGTCTGGTGCCCTTAGTAATAAATGCAAGTTCCTGCTATTTTTGTTTTCTCATTGATGATCCTATGCAGCCAAGAATTTGCCTTGGTGGTCTTCAGCACAGCCAACAGAGAATAGAATTTCTTACTATATGAGAAATAAGAGACTGGCTGATGGTGTGACTCTCTTGAATGCAGAGTTACTGGAGGTGCCTAACATGGAGAATTGTAATGTAGGAAAGAAAAAGGAAAGGACTGGACTGATTTTAAGACATCTAGTTTAGTTTTTCAGTTTCAGAGAAACATTCATGTTGAAAGCCTTCCTCAAGGCATGTCTTTCTTCAAAATCAAATTGGATTGCATAGGACTTTGGCCAGTTGAGTTCCAAAGATCTTAAAAGTCTTTTGAAAATCATACTATAGTATGTCTCTGAGCAACCTCTCCCAGTGCTTAACCTTGCTCCCTGTAAAAAGTTGCCTCCTTATGTCCAGTTGTATTTTCCTTTATTGCCATTTGTGATTGCTGTCCCATCCTGTTGCTCTGTACCTCCCAGGAGAGCCTGGCTCTGTTTCTTCTAGTGTTACCCTTCTGGTACCAGCAGGCTGTGTTTAGACCCCTGCTGTGTCTTCTCTCTCTTCTACAGTCAAAACAGACACAGCCTGTGCAGCCTTTCTGTGTATATCAGATCTTCCAGTATACAAACCACCTCACTGGCCATGCCCCAGCTTCTTGGAATATCTCTGAACATGATCCCATCCCTATAGTGCATTAACCACTCTCTCCAATGTGGTATCATCTATCAACTTGCATACTGTCCTACTGTGTGTGTTGACAAAGATGCTGAATAGTTTAAACTCTTGAGAAGTGTGGTTCCTGAAGTCTTATAGTCCGATCAGACTTTCACTAGGTTGTGGTCCATCCAACCCATAAGTCCTTAGTTTGGCTATAATGATACTGTTGGAGACTGTGTTTAAAGCCTTGCTAAAGCCAAGGAAAGATACCTGCACTGTTGGTCTACATCTGATTGTTTCATCATAAAAGACAAATTGGTCAGGCAGGATTTTCTCTTGGTAAATCAATTCTTGCTATTCCAAGTGAGGTTGTTGCTGTCCATGAGCCTGGAAATCTTTTCTAGGATTTGCACTATAAATCTGATAGAGATTAAAGTGAGGCTGACCAGCCTTGTATCTCTGTTGATCTTGCTTTATTCTCTTTTGGTTGGACACGGTTTGCCATTTTTCAGTTGCTGGGGAATTCCTCTGCTTCTTTAAATAGATGGCAATGTGCATTTGCAGCCCAGAAAGCCAATTGTATACTGTGTGCTGGGCTGCATCAAAAGAAGCGTGACCAGCAGGTCAAGGGAGGTGATTCTACCACCCTCTGCTCCAGTTTTGTGAGACCCCACCTGCAGTACTGTGTCCAGCTCTAGGACTCCAACATAAGAAGGCTATGGACCTGTTGGAGCAAGTCCAGAGGAGGGCTATGAAGATGATCAGAGAGCTGGAGCACCTCTCCTGTGGAGACAGGCTGAGAGAGGTGGGCTTGTTCAGCCGGGAGAAGAGAAGGCTGAACCTTAAGTACCTTAAAGGGGCCTACAGGAAATCTGGATAGGGACATTTTTACAAGGGCATGTAGTGATAGGACAAGGGGGGAATGGCTTTATATTGAAAGAAGGTAGATTTAGAGAAGACATTAGGAGGAAATTCTTCACTTTGAGCTTGGCAATCCACTGGCACAGGTTGCCCAGAGAAGTTGTGGCTGCCCCATTCCTGGAAGTGTTCAAGGCCAGGCTGGATGGGATTTTGAGCAGCCTGATCTAGTGGAAGGTGTCCCTGCCCATGGCAGGGGGGTTGGAACTGAATGATCTTGTAAGTTTCCCTTCCAACCTAAACTATTCTATGATCCTCCAGCAGGGAGTTTGTCCCTAGTGATGGCAGTCACTCCATTCAACGCTGCTGAATGCATCCTGTCCTATTTTGTATTTCTTGTTTACCTACGTATCTCTAACAAGTCTGAAAGAGAGGACAGAATATTTATTTTATCAGTAAATTGAACAGATGTTCTTAAAAGCTACTGAAAGCCAGTAAATGAAGATTGCCAAATACAGAAGCCATTAACCATTGGAATAAACTACCAAGGGAAGTGGCTGATAATCCATTTCTTTAATTCCTTAAAGCAAAGCTAGTCCCTTCCTGAACCATACACATTAATCAAACCTAAGTCATTAGGCTCACTACCAGAGAAAGTGAGTGGAGTCTTCTGTCTTTTCTTGCACATGACTCTGTTACTTAATTGTTCCTTCTTGGTTAGAATCCATGGAGTTACCATTGTGATTGTTTTCTCAGAGGGAGAAAGTTTTCTTCAGCAGTTTTGATTTAATGGTGGAAAGAATCACAAGAATAAAAGCAATAATAATTTATCTAATGTTATACCAAAAGAGAACTGACAGATTCTGGTTTGTGAAAGATTCCTTTCATTTTCAAAGATATGGGACCAAAAGCCAAGTACTTTAGCAAGGCTTTTTATGAAAATAAGGCTTTATATGATGTGTCTTTCCTACACCTTCTAGTGAACAGATGGGTAGTAATCGATTATGCATACAATTGGGGCACTAAAGAAAATGTTGTCATTTTTTCCCCTGCTAGCCATTTATATGTTTAATTCTTTGACAGAACAGAGGAAATGTAACTAAATGCTCTGTTTTAATTAAAATGAAAGTAAATTTATTAGTCAAGGAAACTCTGTGTTCTGTTTATGCTTGGGGAACAGAACAAACATATGCCTCTGCTTCATTGTTTGTCACCATCTAGCATAAGGTTATTTTTTGTTGCTTGTTTAGCCTATGGAACAGATCGTACTAGTGATATTCTTCATTTTTATTAATTCTAAAGAATTCTAGTAATAAGTAAATGGCAGAAGAAAAGCACATCATGAGTATCATTCCAGTAGGTGTTGTCTTTAAAGAAATCTAAGTAAATGGCAGTCACGGCATTTCCCAAATGGGAATGCAGTTGGTTGGTGGAACTGGTGTGTTTCTTCAAGTAAAAACACAGAGAATAAGAATCAATTTGTTTCTTGACTGTTGTTTCAATTTCTTCAGTTGTCTCATTGCATGGCTAGAGGAGTACAACAGGGATGGAGGGGGAACTTTTACATTGGTGATATCAGAGATTTATCTCCATTGGGATTTAAAAAACTTCACTAAAATCTTTAAATTTCCCACTTGCACTAATCACACCAGAGGAGGTCATACTAGCACCAAGCCTGGCATTGCAGAATAGGAAGGGCACTATGCCTATACAGCAGCTCTTAGTGGGGAAGAATCCCCATTGGCTATACTTCATGAAGCCTGCCTTTGGGGACTATGCTATATGTTCTTTAACCTTGTTTTCTCATTTGACGTTTATCAATGAAAATACTGACAATCTAAGAATTTGGAAGTGACTGAGTTTATCCTCAGCTTTTTCCTCTTTCAGATACCTACCCAGATTTATCCTTTTTCCTGATCTAATCAGAAACTAGGTTAATCCAGTTAATAGAAGCACTGGGATTAGACATCAATTGACTCTACAACCCTGTACTAAATACAGTTGTCCCACAAGCTGTAGGTGATTTAGCTCTGCTAAATTGTTCAGTAATTTTCAAAATTCAACTTTGGTCCTATGTTAGTGCTCAATATAATTATGAAATATAAATATAGATATGTATATATAAATAACTATAAAATATAATTACTGCAAATACAGTGCAGGTTTGTTCCCTGTGGCAAAGACCAAGAGCATCCTGGCCTGCATTAGGAAGAGGATGACCAGTAGGTCGAGGGAGGTCATCCATTGCCTCAGCCCTGGTTCTTGGCTCCCCAGTACAGGACACATACTCATGTACTGGAACAAGTCCAGCAAAGGGCCATATAGAACATTAACTGATTGAAACATCCATCATGTCAGGTGAAGCAGAGAGCTGGCACTGTTTGGCCTGGAGAAGAGAAGGGGCTGGGTAAGTCTTAGCAGTATATATAAACACTCAATGAAGGGGTGAGGGTCAAGAAGAGGAAGCCAGTGGTGCCCACTGACAGGGCGTGAAGCAGTGAGCACATATTGCTATATTTAAATATATTGATCCTGTACATTTTTCAAGGAGCAAAACAATATCTGGATGCATTCTCATAGTGGTAAGAAGTGGTAAAAAAGAATAGCTGATGCGGCATACAGTACAGGTGAGGCATGGAGGATGCCTGAGTTCCAGTGGAGACTCTATATCAAAAATTACCCATATTTTCCTTAATGTAGCTTCAGCATGTTTCAGCATTATGGTTCAATGGCAAGGATATTCTCACTTCAATAGAAATATCATCATGATCTTGTAACATATTAGGGTTCTCTTTTTTGATCTGCTATTAGCCTACTGAATGATAAGTCTAAGAGAAGCAATTTATCTTAGTAAAGATAAAAAGTACATAAAATGGTCCAGAAATAATGTTCTTTATGATTATATTACAAAAATATGTCTTTAGAATGTCCCAGAAGCTTTTGCCTGTTGGTATTTACTAGCCTTTAAGAAAAAATTTATCAAAGCTCTTGTTACAGTGGGGAAGAAGACAGTCTCTTGTTATCAGCTGTAAGAGCCACCAAATTCCAGCAAATACAAGGTTCATGATTTGAAATCAGACATCTTTGTATTCAGCTGATACGATATATAAAAATAGAGTATCTAAATAACCATTTGCAACTATCCAAAGAGAATCTTGACCTGTCAGGATTTACTATCAGCTTGTGAATGAAAAAGAGATTACTTTTGCCTGTAGCAGTTTCGGAAACATCAGGATATTTTCCTTACCAGGCTTGAACTTAGAAAAGTGCTGCCTATTGCATGTAAACCTTACATAGTTACCAGGAAGCATCACATTTTACAGTGGTCACTGCATTATATACAGTTACGGGGTTATATTGGTTTCCTAGGAAAGATCCCAATTAAGCAAGTTTCTTGATTGAGTGGTGTCTGCTATATATGCTAGTGAGAAGTTACACAGCATGGGCAGAAAGATCTACTAATGTCAAGTCAATCACCGCATTGCTTTTAGCTGAGACTTCTTTCTTATCTTTCCCTTGGTGGTGTGATGCAGACACTGAGAGACTGAAACATTACACCACTCTTTTGTTGCCCTTTCTGCATTTTCTGTGCTTTCCTGCATTTGCAGAGGGACTGATTAGCTCAAGACTTTTATGGTAACAGGTAGCAAAATACCAGGTATTATGTTGTTTTCTCCAAGTCCTGTCAGTATGTTTTACCTGTCATTTCATGTAATACTAAAGGCAAATGACTATATTATCATAAGTTTTCTGTGACTGGCAACTGTTATTGGCATCATATATCTAGGAACAGCTGTTGTTGTTTTATTAGAAAATACTCCAGTGATGCTTAGTGTAGATAGAGCCAAGGCAGTATCAGCAGCATTGTCATTCCCTCTGCCGTTAGTATTGTGTAGAATTTGCTAACCTGTATAAAAAATTTATTTTTTCTAATTGACTATTTTAATTTTTTAGAGAATATATATGGCTTAATCCTACTCCCTCTGAACATTTGTGCACATTACATTACCAAAGGAAAAAAAATACCCAAAACCAATATACAGTAGGCAGGATCTGAGAACCAGCAATTCTTCATCAGGAACATGAGCGTGACTTAGTTGTGTTTTCCTTCACTAGACAGGGTTACAAATTCCTGTCCCACCATTTAACCATTTTTGGTTAAAAATGAAAATTTTGACTGCTGTGATCAATGTTGGTATGTTTTTCTATTATAAATCTGAACATAGGAAAGTAGCAATATTTTCAATGCATTTGATTTCAAAATGACTTTCACATTTTTTATGTTTTATTACTTTTAGATCCTCTTCTACGTAGAAATAGCAGTGATATGGTGATTCAGTTATGTCAAATTGTGAGGCATCACCAAGCTATATACATTATTTTTAAATCCTACTTGACATATTTTATTTTTAAACTGTTGACTGCACTTACTGAAACCCTTTTAGACTATAGTTTGTAAAGAACTGTCATTAGTAGATCACATAAAAACACTGAAGAAAATGCATCTCTGTTTATAGTTGTAAGAATAGTAATAACTATGGAAAAAAATGTTTATCAAATAAGAAGAGAAATAGTGATTGGAGGGAGTGTCATCATTCTCACACATATTGCTGGGACTGGTTCTTCTGCACTGCAGCTGAAAACAAAGGTAATTATTTAATCTAGTTAAAAAGGAAAAAACAAAACACAAGCAGTTCTGCAGCCAGTGTTAACTGCTACTTGTTTTCAGTGGCAGTGCTATTCTTTGTCATGTATTGTGAAATCGGTGGCACACAATGGTAGAATACATTTTTTACCCTTTCACTCCAAGAAAAAGGGAAGCAGTTTGTACATGATTTGTTCATAAGACTGGAAAGTTGCTGCGGGGGGTGCAGGTAACTGGGATATTCCCTGGTGCGTTTGAACAAGAACGTGAAAAATCCCAGTACAGTTCTTGTCAGTGTGTGAGAAGAGGCTCTTGGCAGCAACTGTGCTCATTTTCTTGGACTGCAGCTGTTAAGAGTGCACTAGCCTAAAAACAAGGAAGAGTTGGACTGAACTTGGCAGCATCCTTCTCCTGATAAGGGATAAGGATTAGCCATCTAGGGTACAGGAAATTTGTAACCTATAAATGACCTAGATTTTTCATTACCTTATGTATTAATGAACCACTCAGTCTTTTTATAACAGGTTGAGTGTAAGCTGAATGATCACTTCTCTAGCCGTTACCTGCAAGATGATCAATACACGTTTAGCATATTAAGCATCAACAAAGAGAGACTTTGCAGGCATATCCTAAAAATGATAAACTGGAGCTGTTATCTAATAAGGAGAATTTCAACAGCAGATACAGAATAGTTTTTTTGTTTCTTCTTTTAAATCTGTAGAAACTTGATTATTTTTTGGTGTAGCTAAATATGCTTCCTCATAACTAGTCCACCTCCACATCAGTATTGCTTTTTAACATACAAGTCCACAAGTTGGAAGGTACTAAAAAAAGCCCCTTCTGTTTTTATGCCCCCAGTAATTACAGTCACAAGTTCTCAAGTCTAGGAAGGGAACTTTCTGAATGTGATTGGCAAAGCTCTGTGTTTTGATATGCTGCTAGAATTCTGCTGGGCTCCCGAGGTAAACCCTATGCATGCAGTGACTTCAAGGGTTATACCAATATCTCTCTGGAATTCCTTTAGCAATACTGCTGCAGATCCAGACAATAATTTAATTTTTGGGGTTCTTTTCATGAAGCTTTTTTTCCCTATGACACGTTTAGATTCTTTTAGCATTCAGACTGATGAAAGGATCAACCTAACATCAGTAACACCAAATCTCAGTATTTAGTTCTAAAATGTAGGCTTAGAAGAAATGTCAGAGTTCAGTGAGGCTATTTTTTATTTTTTTTTTTCAAACTGTCAGCTTCTTCCTTGAGAAGTGGCGTAATTTTGAATTAAGAAAATCTGTGAACATTTTGTACCAAATCAGCCTGCAGTACTGGTTATAATCTCTTTACACTGATGTTCTTCTCTCCTAATCAGAGAAGTCTCTGAAATATGTAGATATTAATGTATATGCATGTATTTATATACAAAAGAAGAAAGAGCTCTATAGATTTTCACCTTTTAAATGCTGTTTTGGAGCATCAAGACTTCCCTCTGCTTGTCATACTTCTTATTGCAGAAACAAATAAGTTGATGACTTACACACTATCTGGTGAATATTCAGAATTTCACTGAAAATTGCTGAAACCCCCCCAACATAAAATAAAATGTCTTGTTTTCAGCTGTATTCTTGGGTTGTTACACCTAAGCAGCATTTCATCCAGTGGTTGGTAGGCTGATAGATAACCCCGTGTTTTGCCTCTTTCAGCAGTGAGGAGGGTATCTTTGGAGGGTGGCTTGGCGCGAGTTCTTTTCCATATGAAATTGTATGGACCTTCAAAGAATGAAAGGGAACGGGAGCTGGTTCATCCCTTTTTTCCCCTCTTTTTTTTTTTTTTTTCTCCACTCCATGTTACTAAATGTAACCCGCTGCCTGATAAAGAGATTCAAAATTTGCTTCTCCTCTAGTGCAGTCAAATAGTGAAAGCATCTGGATAAAGGGAACCCATCCCCCAGATCATGAGATCTGAATCTGGAGCTATGCAAAACCTAGCAGAAGTTGCAGGAGAGAGAACATTCTGAAGACTGTGTATTAAAGCATTGATTCATATGTACTGCAGTTGTAAGCCAGAGGACATAAAAATAGCAAATTGAAACAGCTTCTATTTCATTCTCTCCAAGAGCTTGCATCTTCCAAATTCAAACAACTAGCTACTTCTTGCCTTAAGTTCCCTATCCTGCTAGCAAAATCATTTTGAATGTGTGTATCTGAACAACTCAGAGTGATTTTGTTTGGGAAGTTCCTCAAAACTGAGCAGTGTATTTTATTCTGACTTTGATTCAAGTGATCTCAGTGAGCAGTGGTGTTGTTTCACCTTATCTGGTGTAACAGCTTCCCTTCTGGTTGTGTTAAATTGTCGAATTACTCTTTCCAGCTATTCTGTCCCAACCTAGATCATTTATACCTTGTGTACTGCTTCTGACCTGTAATACTGGTAGCCAGTAGATTTCTCTTCTTCCATCCTGCCAGGGCTCTGGGGCTCATTCCAGAGCACCTGTACTGCTGGCCAGGAGGAAGACTTATGCACCAGCAGGGTATGTGCTAGGGCTTTTACTTGGATGTTCATTACCTTTTTAATACACTGCCTTAGCAGGCTGCATAAGCAGAGTCTGACTTGCTTGCTCCACTACCGAGACCCTGAACCAGAAGAATGCCATTAATCTTAACTCCAGATAAGGTGTGTTCGCAGCAGAGATGTTGCAGGAGGTCCAACTCTTTGAATTACTTTTGCATCAGCCAGTCTGCCTTTAACCGCACCAGCCTGAAAGGGCATAAATTTTCCACCAACTTACAGTGTAAGGTGTAGTAATGTAAATACAGGGGTGTTAAAAGGCAGGAAATCTTTCAAGGAGTGGGGCTGATCTGCCAGGGGGCAGGTGGCCAGTGTGGGACCTCCCGTGGTCCGGCGGGGCTGGAAGGAGGCGCCGAGAGGCATCGTTGGATTTGCATCATGCGGATTGCTGTACAGTGAGCCGGCAGCTCGCTGCTCAGCAGCCTGCGACGACTTTGCACGGAAAGAGGGAAATTTACCGCCGGCTCGCCGCGCCGGTTCCGCGCCACCCGCTTTCAGCGGTGCGCCCCTTCCCTGCGCTCCCCGCAGCCCTCCCAGCCCTCTTGCCTCCGGCCCTGATCCCCACTTCCCGGCCTCGAAACCCCTTCCCAGGCCAGCTGTAGCCGAGCCGGAGCTGTCCTTCCTCAGCAGCTCTACCACGGAAAGGGGGCTTTCGGATAAAGATGCGCCTGTGCCCGTACGGACCAGTGAGATCGGTATGGACGGACGGACGGACGGACGGACGGACGGATGGATGGATGGACGGACGGATGGATGGATGGATGCGGGGCTGGGTGCATGGCTCGTTCTGCCGAGCGCTGGGGCTGGCCGAGCCCCGAAGTGCCGGGGAAGGGGAGATGCGGCGGGGGGGGGGGGGGGGGGGCACAGGGCGGGCGGGAGGCGCAGCCAATGGCGGGGGCCGGCGGCGCTGCAGGAGCGGCGGGGCGGGGCGAGGCGGGGCCGGGCCGGGCCGGGCCGGGAGGGCCGCGGGACCTGTGCCGGGAGCGGGCCGGTGCCGGTGCCTCTGAGGACGGGGAGCAGCCGTGCCGCCAGCACCGCGGAAAGTCCCCAGTGCTTCCTCTAAATTAAAGTGCCTTGTCACCAGTTAGGGCAAGTCAGCCAAGGTAAGGCTTAAATAAAATGACACTTTATAAATACGTGGCAGCGTGGATATTGGTGGGCAGCGGTGCTGCTAACACAGCCGCCTTCGGAGCAGTGCGGAGTACTGTGTGCGGTAGCGCTGTAGCAGTGGGTCCATTTGTGCGTGTGGAAGTTCCCGCAGGTCTGGTCTCGGCAAGGCTGGTCCCCGCGGTGGCGGGGGTCGCGATGCTCCCCGAAGGGAGCAGTGCGGGAGGGAGCTGCAGAGCAGAGGCAGGGCAGGCAGCGGCGCGCTGTGAACGTGTCGAGTGCGGCCGTGCCGGCAGTGCCTACTGTGCGTGTGAGGATGGTCTGCAGATGCCTTCTAATGGGGATGGCAGGCAAATGCTGGGGCTCAACTCACGTAGGTGAGCGTTTCTGTACGAAAAGCATGCCATGTTAAACTGTATGTGAAGAACATGAAGGTTGGTATCCGAGTTGGGTTTTTTATTATTTTTATTGGTCCCCAGGTCTGTAATATTACATGATAACCAAGGATTGCAATGGCAGCAGAAAAGACCAATTGCAGATGTACCTTTAGCTGCTTGTTAAAGCTTAAGCAGTGACCCAACTTTACTTTGTGTAAAGGATGCTGTAAATAATGCACAGCCAGAAATGAATCCTCTCTTCATTTCCTCTTAGCCCACCCCCATGGATTCCTTTCTAGTGAACGTGTGCCTTTAGTTCATACCACATTTTCACCAACTGCACTGCCTGTGGTCTGGAATCCAGTGTTTTTGCAAGCAAGGAGTTCCTCGGAATGACTTCACTAATGTGTCTCTTTGAAAACAAGGTGGTCCTGAACCTCCCTCTGTGTGTGTGTGTCTGTGTGTGCCTGTTAAAAGGAGAGGCTGGCTTGTGTACACAAGTGACAAGGAGAACAGGGTACGGAAGCCAGTGAAATGTGGCAAATGTACACCTCTGCATGTGTTTCTCTGAGTATGTCTCTGTAAAGCAGTATGAACGTTTCTTACATTTTAATGTACTTCATCATTCAGATTAGGGTTTCGGATAAATCCAATTTCATGAACATCAATACCCCATTAGTTTTTCATGATCAAAAGAAATACGATGGAAAACACGGGTGATAAGATCACTGCCTCTGTTCAAAGTACAGATGCTGTTTTTCATTCCAAGACACTAAGCATAGCTCCTGAATTTCCAAAGCTTTACTTCTGTGCTGCAATCAGATACAGTTGTGTGAAAGCACACGAGCCTTCTGTCTGCAATAATTGTCTTTCTCCTGGATGACAGTGTTTGTCTTCAGGGGAAATAATAAATTAATTTAAAACTTTGGTATATGTTTAGCATTTTGCCTAAATGCAAAGGTGAGAAGACTGATTTAGAGAAATAACTCAAAGGCTTCCCGAACCTACTCCACTGCCTGTGACAGGCTGTTTCAGACTTTTCTGAAGAAGACATAGTACGTTATAGTTTCCTAATGCAAATTAAGGTGTGGCTTTAAAAACAAACAAAAAACCCCAACAAAAAAACAAACAAACAAACAAATTTAGATGGACCCCTGGAAACAACGTAATAGTTTTAATAGTTTTCTTTTGCAGCTGGTTAAAATCACTGGTCATCCTGCTTAAGGACTGTAATGGATAACTTTGTTTCATCTATAATTCTGTGACTTCTACTTGTCAAAACAGACAAGCGGGGGGTGGGGTGGGGTGGGGTGGGGGGGGGTGGGTGCGGAATGAGTGGAAAATCGCAAACCAAAACAAAAGCAACCACCGAAGACCAAACCAACCCATTTGATGTTTCCTGCTCCTTCTAAAAAATGACAGGAGAAATTGTGTCAGACAGCACTTATGTTTAAATAGGGGCAGATCCAGTGGACAAGCGTGGCTCAGAGGGCACTGTGTTGCTGACTGAACCATTTACAGGTAAGATTCAAAACTACATGGCTTCCACTGTGGGTGCTGAGGAACCTGTAAGTTTTCACGAGGACAGGAGTGCTAATCCTGCTATTAGGACAAAGTGACAGTTGAAGTTTTTATACTTTGACCAGTTTAATTCCCCAGGTTATTTAATTTGAGGGCAGCATTCTTTACTACCTGCATTAAAATTGTTGTCTAGAGATTTTGTCCTGAAATGCAGACACTCTTAACTGCTTTGCTGGTGTGTGCTGTGCTAACTCATGGTGAACATTAGCTAGTTCTGGTGAGCATAGGTGATGTTACAAAACAACTGGGGATAAATGTCTTACCATCTAAAACGAGCATGTGTGAGCACATCTGTGCATGCCAGAAAGGTGCAGGTTTTACTGTACCAGTACTGACGTTCTTGTGGTGCATGAGATTTATGTAATAACATTCAGGGAACACTCTGTATTTAAAAGTTATTATAATTTTGGTTTTGTTGTTTACGTTGGGTTTTGTTTGCTTGTTTTGGTTTTTTTTTTTTTTAATATAATTTTGTCTCTGAACTCGGTTTAACTTCTTTTACTGGTTTCAGTAAGGACTGGATATTTATCAACAACTAGAAAGAAACATTTAAAATGTAAGTAATTTAGTTGTTAGTTCTCGTTATGGTTGTATGGAAGACTTCAGCTTACATCTCAGGCTGATAAATGAAACTTGAAGGGTATGAAAAATCCTGTTCCATGTCTGCAAGCTCCTGCTCTGGTTAAGAGTTACATTTCTGTTAATGCAAATAGTGCTGAAAATTATCACTCTAATCAGATCGAATCAAAGCAGCTGAATACCAGTGAGTCATCTGTTCCATGCAGATGAACATGAGCTCCTGCTCAGACAGTTAACAGCTAGTTAGCCCTGGTGGACCTGTCCTGCAAAGGGGCCTAAGCTACATCAGCCATCATGACATGTAGCAATGTAGGCAAAACAAAATAAAAGTGGCAAATCAATATAAAGTGATCCTATTTATGGAAGAGATTTTATTCATCTTCTTCTAGAGGAAGGAGGTGCATATATGAAGGTCATAAGCTTTAATAATATGAAAAACCCCAAATTGCCTACAGTGGTTTATGTAATCCAGCACATAAATCTCACTAGCTTTAATTAAAGTAGAAAAACCTACTTTCCTTGTTCAACAGTTTAGAGAGTATAGAACAGTGATGAATCAGGGTGAAGGGCTTTAATATCAGCAATTACTTGATGGGCAATCATAGTCATGTCCCTGAAACACTGTAACTTCTTGTATGACACGAACACAGCATGATGACCCAGGGAATTACAGACCAGTCAGTTTCACCTCTGCGCCTGGCAAAATCTTGGACCAGATTCTCCTGGAAGGCATGCTAAGGGACATGAAAAACACCAAGGTATTTGGTGACAGCCAGCATGGCTTCACTAATGGGAAATCCTGCCTGACCAATTTGGTGGCCTTCTATGATGGGGCTACAGAAGTGATGGAGAGGGGTAGAGCAGTTGATGTCATCTACTGGACTTGTGAAAAGCGTTTGACACTGTCCCACACAACATCCTTGTCTCTAAATTGGAGAGACATCAATTTGATGGATGGACCACTCGGTGGATAAAGAGCTGGCTGGATGGCCTCACACAAAGAGTTGTGGTCAATGGCTTAATGTCCGGCTGGAGACCAGGAACGAGTGGTGTCCCTCAGGGATGGGTGTTGGGACTGGTCTTGTTCAACATCTTTGTTGGTGACATGGACAGTGGGATTGAGTGCACCCTTAGCAAGTTTGCTGATGACACCAAGCTGTGTGGTTCGGTTGATACCCTGGAGGGAAGGGATGCCATCCAGAGGGACCGTGACATGCTTGTGAGGTGGGCTGATGCCAACCTTATGGAGTTCAACCATGACAAGTGCAAGGTCCTACACCTGGGTTGGAGCAATCCCAGGCACAGCTACAGGTTGGGCAGAGAAGAGATTCAGAGCAGCCCTGCAGAGAAGGACTTGGGGATGTTGGTTGATGAGAAAATGAACATGAGCCGGCAGTGTGCACTCACAGCCCAGAAAGCCAACTGTATGCTGGGCTGCATCAAAAGGAGAGTGACCAGTAGGTTGAAGGTGATCCCTCCCCTCTGCTCTGCTCTCGTGAGACCTCACCTGGAGTATTGTGTGCAGTTCTGGTGTCCTCAACATAAAAAGGACATGGAACTGTTGGAACAAGTCCAGAGGAGGGCCACGAGGATGATCAGGGGACTGGAGCACCTCCCGTATGAAGACAGGCTGAGGAAGTTGGGGCTGTTCAGCCTGGAGAAGAGAAGGCTGCGTGGTGACCTCATAGCAGCCTTCCAGTATCCGAAGGGGGGCCTATAGTGATGCTAGGGAGGGACTCTTCATTAAGGACTGTAGTGACAGGACAAGGGGTAACAGGTTCAAACTTAAACAGGGGCAGTTTATATTGGATATAAGGAAGAAATTCTTTACTGTGAGGGTGGTGAAGGCACTGGATTGGGTTGCCCAGGGAAGTTGTGAATGCTCCATCCCTGGCAGTGTTCAAGGCCAGGTTGGACGGAGCCTTTTTTGACTGGTCTAGTGTGAAGTCTCCCTGCCCATGGCAGGGGGGTTGGAACTTGATGATCTCAAGGTCCTTTCCAACCCTAACTATTCTGTGATTCCATTCTATGATAATTACAGAATGAGCATTGTACAGTACTGCATTAAAGAAATATTGCAGAGCCTAATACCTAAGTGTGAGTGTCCCTATTACTCCTTAAATTGGTTTTGATTATGAACATGATTTTGCTCTCAATTTCCAGCAAAGCTACATGGAATTCGAAAATTCAGTCCAAGAACTGAAGGAGGATTTTTAAGAAGCTTCTGAATTGGGAGCCAAAAAAAAAATCGTGTCTCCCGTAGGGGAAAATGAAGACTGTCAGAATGAGATTTTTTTTTTTTCCCTTCAAAACCAGGCTTTGTCAGACAAATTACGGGTACTGAGATGCTTTTAATAATGTACCATTACTGTTTTGGACTGGTCTTAATATGCAGATGGAGAATCAACTGAAATTCAAATTAAACTAGTTGGGCATTTGAAGGGAGTGAGGTAACACAACACTTGGTGCAGTTACTACATTCCCTTCACATCCCCTATGTCTCATGCATGAGCCAAGCTTGTGTTTGGATTTGTTTGGTTTGTTGTTTTTGTTTTATTTCTTTGGGGGTTGGAAGTTGTTAACTTGAGGTTGGTTTTGGGTTTGGTTTTGGTTTTTTGTTGTTTTTTTTTTTTTTTTTTTAAATAATGTCTTTGTACATTGAGCACAACCAGAACAGCATGGTCATGTAGGTCTATAAGTAATTTATTAGCAACTTGGTGGCCTTTGCACATCTGCAGTTCTCTTATACTGAAAATACATTTAACAGATGTCTGAGGCCTGTAAGAATTGTGATTTTGCATTATGGCAATTGCCATTTATATTTTTGTGGAATTACTTCAAACCTGAGCAGAGTTAAGGCTGGGTTTGTTATTGTAGAAAGGGCAGAACATTATTTTACAATTACAGGCTTGATTCCTCATTCTTTATGAAATTCTTCACTTCTTTCAAGCAAAGAATCTTGCAAGGGGGAATATATTTAGATCATGGACATATTTTTCCATCCTCACTCTACCTTATTTAGGTTTCAATATAATTTATCCTGTGCTTACATGGACAAATTTTAAAAGGTGTTTGTGAAATGTCATATAAAAATATCAAAGCTAGCTCAGGTTCTGGCTGCATTTCTACCATAGGCCTCTAGCAACCTGTGAGATTTTTTTGGTCTGTGTAGTACTGCACATTTTGTAATGTTGAACCGTGAAAGTACTTTACAAGAGAGATCAGTCACATTAGCTTGACTTACCAGATAGAAGGAGTGAGGTAGTAGGACGGGCATGCTTTACTGCTGTGTCCTTGTCCTGTTCCCCTGTCAGCTGAGGGCACTGCAATGAGCATTGCAAATTGGCCAGCTTCAGCTTTTTCATGCACTACATTGGGTTCTTGTATTTGAGCCGCCTTGAACTAGTCTGTGGAGAAACCTGCCTTTCCTACCTGTGACACGGGTAGCTTGTACTAAAGTATGTGTCTAAATGTAGGTGGTCTAAATACTGCCCATTACGTCTTGTCCTTGTGCAGTGTTCCTGTTGAAAACAAACAACTGTACTTAATTGACTCCCTGTTCTGGTATTTCCAGGTATTTCACAGAGTAGCAAGAATGATTTGGGTTGGAAGGGAGGATCGTCTAATCCACACCCCTTGCCATGGACAGGGACATCTTTTACCAAATAAGGTTGCTCAAAGCTCCATCCAGACTGATTTTGAACATTTCAAGCCATAGGGTATCCACAACTTTCGTGGCCAGCCTGTTCCACTGTCTCCATTATGCACTGTGTTGTTTTGTAATCACTTGCCATTAAGCTGTTACAGCCATGGTTATGGATGCGTATATGGGTACACATTCATGCACATATTCTTTGGAAAGGTACAAAGAAATGGAAACCAGCTTTTTGAATGAGAATGATGCTCCATACTGTTAAAAGCCTTCAAAAGTTACTGATCACATTGTGTGGAAGTACAATGAACTGTTGTTTGACCCAGGTCTGCTTGTTTTCGCTGATGGGAATGTGCATTTCCATAATTATTTAAAACATTAAATGATTTATTTTGAATTCTATTATTAGACCACTTAACTGAATGAGTAATACATTGTTATAGCAAAGTTACACATCTGGATTTGAATTCTGTTTAATTCACGTCTTATTGAGAGGTGAGAGAGCTACAAATGAAAATTTTTTGGTCCAAGTGACTGTGAAGTGCCTTTCATTATCAATAACTATGTCTTGCCCAGAGGAAATACTTTTTGGTGTGTCTTTTCTGTATAAACACCTTTTCTGTATAGGGAAGTTGTTCGAATAGGGCTTAAGATGACACTTGGAATTCGGACAGAGAGAGAAATTTCTCAGGCTTGGTTTTCTGGCTAGGATTCAGTCAAACTTTCTGTCATGTGCTGCGTTGATGGTACTCAAATTGATAGAATAGTAAAAAAAAAAAAAAAGGAAAGAAATTAGAAGCATAGAGATCATCTCTGTGTGATAATAGGACAAACACTGGAGATACCCAGAACCAGATGAGAGGCTCTGCCAGTGTATCCTGCATTACTTGCAAAGTACAAGTGCTCCTTCAGTAGAGACCTTCCTATAATTAGTAAAAATGTGAATAGTTTAACACTGCTGGCAGGAGAGGGAAAGCATTGCTGTTAATTTTGAGGACATTGGTGTGCATCTGCTTGTTCGTGCGTATTTAAAGGATAAAGTTGTTGCTAAAAAGGAGGTAGCTCCTTTAGTTTGTTCAGGAGTGAGAAATATTTCATTTGACTTGAAAAAGGTATTTTTAACACTGATATATTTTATTAGCACCTGGGAAGTGCTGACTCTTCTAAGTGTAAAATCTTGGCTTTCAGGAGAGGTGAAATAAAACTAGGGCATATGAGCAGCACTGTAGCATGGAAGCTATTAACTGCCCATGGGAACTGCCAATATATAAAAATAAAAACAGAAAAACTAATTTATGTCTGGATTACAGTCCTCAATCACTGTTTCTTTTGTTTTACATTTTGTTCTTTCTCATAAATAATAAGCCTTCTTACTGGAATCAAAAAACACCTACACGTCATTTATTACATGCAATTTCCACACACTTTGCTGACAAAGAAAACTCGTTATATATTTGCTGTTCATTAAAGCACAAATTATTGCATTCATATTAGGGAATTGGTCCTGAGAGATACTGTCTTGCCTATTAAGCTAGAGAGATCTTGGATATTTCTGTATTTCTGTGACAAAATCATAAAATGGTTTGGATTGGAAGGTGTAAAGTAATCAGTTCATTTGGCATTGTATGGCAAGTTGGTTTTTTTTTCTGTTTTTTTCTTTATCTTATTTCTTTCTCTTTTTCTTTTTTCATTTTGAACCACGTAAGACTTCTTTTGGAAAACTGCTCAAGAAATATCATGTTCATTCTTACTGATTTTCAATGAATGCACAACTAAGGCTTTGAAATCCAACTTAGCTGTGTATTACAAACCCTTCTAAGTGGTTTTGGAAAGTGGTAAGACAATCTGCAAACAAACATGTTTTCAAGTGGTGCTCAACATATCTAGCTGGTTGAGCTTCTTTCAGAGTCAGGTAAAGACTGCAAAGTATTCACAGTGTAATTGATTTATATAAGGTCTAGTTTTTCCTAAACAACCTGGATTTATTTCTTAATCTGTATTTTCTCAGAACAGCTATTTTAGGCAGAAGGTTCACAGTGTGTGAGCATGCTAGGTGCCCTAGGGGTACCCCAGGGAGCAGCGTGATGGAAGGGTGGTTACTGTTACTGGAGGAGATGGTAAGACCTGTTGCCAGCAGTGCCTTCAAGCCGCAGCAACCTCTTTCCAGGTGTTTATCAGGAGTGTTATGCATATGTAGGCTTCGTGTGGGCTATAGGCAGGGAGTGGGTTGCCAGTGCTGGCAGAGTATCATGGATCAGTCCCTGGCTTGCTGCTGGGTCATAAACTGACAGTGCTCGTGGCCTGTGTGCTGTAAACTGGATACTCTAGGTTTAGAGGTAGTGATCCTGTTACATGAATATTATCCTTGAGGTGGCCTTTCTGTTTCTCAAACGTGCATCGTGCTAATACCAACCATGTTTTATAGTGTAAATGAAAAACATAGCATCAGAGACCCCTTGACCTATTAAAAAGGAGTCAGTAGATAAATGTGTATTACCAGAGAACTGAGCTCCTGAGAGCAGAGAGGAGCTTATGGAGAATTTATGCAAGATGACTAAGCCCGCAAGTAAGGCATTTTATACGGGTTGTTTTTTGTGGTGGTGGTTTGTTGTGTTTTTTTTTTTGTTTTTTTTTTCCCCTTGGGTTAATCTTCTGCCAGATTAGAAAACTGTGTCATTTTATATGAAAGTTTCGCCAGTTCCAGGTCTAATTCAGTGTAACTGAGGGGAGCAACAGGCTGGATGTGGGGAAAGAAAAATAAGGTGACTTTTTTCAGTAATCCCTCTTTAGCCATGAGGCAGATGAATGGAAAAGATGACCAGAGGGATGTTCCTTTGTACCCACCTTTGAAAAGTAGCCTCCTAGACAGAAATCTATTCAGGAGGTTTGTAAATGCTTCTCAAGCAAAGCTAGCAGGAAGAATTTGTTGACTGTATAGCCTTGTGTTGTGACTTAAAGGCTAATGAACTTGAGCTGTTTCAGACTGTATAAGGTCAAGTGAGGACTGATTTCCTAAAGCTATTAATGCCCACTGTGCTACTGATGTCAGTTTGTCTTGTGTTGTTACTTTATTGTAGTGTGTTTGGTCAAATGTACTCTGTCATGTCAACATGCATGTATGCTTCCCAGTTCTGAACTGAGTCAGAAGCTTTTTATGCTTTTTTAAAAAAGACAAAAAAAAGGTGTAACACTCTTGGAGAGAAATGAGTTTACTCCACAGGAGTATTGTGTGATAATTATTGCTCATTACATTATAATGAGCACTTGCTCTATTCATTGTGGTGCTTATTATATTTTAATGAGTGTTGTGACACCCCTGCAGAGTGAGACTCAAGAATGTCCCTGTGTATGTAGCTCACTTAAATGGATATGTTACACATTTTGGGACTTGTGTGAACATACTTATTGCAACATAGAGCTGTAATTTTGCTTTTAAAAACAGGGTATTACTTTTCTAAACTTTGCATAAATACAAAAACATGATTGCAAGCATTCATGTCCCATACCAGGTGAAAGATGAGTGGTTTCATTAAAAGACTCTTGTATTGAAAGACAGCTTGTAAATATTTTGTTCAGGAGGACTTCATTAAAATTAAAGGTCATGAATTAATGTGATTTGTTACACTACCCCCTTCACATCTACAGCTTTCAGATTCAGATTTTTTTTTTTTTTTTTTTTTTTGAGAAATGTTGATAAAGATTTAAGTAGGCTTATGGCACCTGTAAACTAAGTAGAGGAACTTAAAATTGGCTTTTGTCATCTGAGGATCATCAACATTCTGGCTTCACTGTGTCCAGGAAAAGCAGAACTAGAAACTGAATGCCATACAAGTTGATTTGTAGGCCAGGTCTTAAGCTTGTCAGTCTGTTTAGTCACTTTTAGTAGATTGCTGGTGATCTTGCTTTGACACCAAAGCTTTCAATAATGACATTCCTGTAATGTCCACGTACAGTGTTAACCCTAAAGGGAAACACTTTGCTCTTCTCTATCATCTCCTGATGTTGCCACACAAACGGCTTCAAAACGAGGCAGATTGTTTGAAAAATACTATTCTATCAACATTCAGACTTGAAAATATGAACTGATTTTCTGATGTGGCAGAATTGGTTATTCTTTGTGAAACCTGAAGGCCATCTTCATTTTCTTACTTTAAAAACTGGAGTATTAGTAAATTCAAACTGATAAGAAGCTGTTTAATCAAACCATACATTTATTTTATGTACTGTTCCTCTACTGTGTCGCTTTTATTTGAACATCTTTTACCATCCACGGAGACTTGTAAGCAGGAATTTACTGAATTTATGAGTACACAGCAATTATTGATTGGCTGATACAAGCAGTAGATAGGTAAGGGTAACCTGTAAGGTCCATTATAATGCCTTATAACTCAGATGTGGGCTCCTGCTGAGTCCCTGTGGACCAGACAGTTACCAATCAGGTGGGGAGTGTGAACCTCTGTTGCTGCCAAGGATGGGGATTGTTCTTGCTGAGTTCTTGTCTTCCTAGCTCCCCACTTTTTTTTCCCTCATGTCCTTGTACTTTGCCATGACTTTCTGTACTTTTAAATGACTTCGTCAATACTGCCCACTCTATATTTTCACTTATGTATTTCAGTTGTAGATACCTTAAAGCTCCAAGTTCTGTGCTCCATTTTCATGGAGTCTTCAACATACCTGATATATTAGAGGTAACATTTGGAACAAAGACAGATGTTTTGATTAGTTGCAGAAACAACTTCAAATGGGTAGCCTAAATCCAATTTGGCCCCACCCTGCTATAACGGAACATGTTTTGTCAGCAGGAGACGTTGGCTTATGTGCTGCACATAATTGCTGGCCTTTTAAGCTACTCTTTCCTATACATCTCATGCCAATGAGAGGAAGTGTTGTATACCTGATGTGCAGTTCTGCCAAGTAATTTTAGCAATTGATTTAAAAAAGCAGAAGGGAAAGGATAAAAGAAATGAAATTAATTCAATAAAGAAGTAACAGTATAATATTTAAGACAGAGATTAAACCTTTTTTTGGGTATGATACAAGAAAAGAAGGGCATGACTAAGCCTATTCTTTGCTCTTTTTTGAAATATTGTTCCAGATTACTCTAGTAAAGGTGCCAATTAGAGTCAGCTCCTTTATGCCTCCTTATCTTTTTCTTTTCTCAAGAGAACATAGTTAGTTTTACAGGTTGCTACATAAAGAAGTTGATCTTCTTTTTAAATCAAGAAGCTAGTTATGCAGTAGGTGTCTTACACCTGAAGAGAATTGCGGGTTTAGACCTAATAATCAGTGTCTATAAATTATTTTTATGATATTATGAGTTAGAGAATTGTACCTATCTTCTGCTTTGGTTCACCAGGGCAAAACATATTTGCATACTGAGTTGGATCCCATCCTTGAGATGTATTTTGATCCTCAGCCAAGGGCCTCAGCTTTTTGCTAGCACTCCTGCTCAACAGCACAGAAATAACTTTTGCATTTTTCTGTCGGTGGTAACCTTCTTGTCACACCAACCAAGGGGCTTCTCCACAGCTGCCATCATTACCCTGAAGAACATGCACAGAAAACTTGTATTCAGGAAGCAGGTCTTTACTTCAGGGTTTCCACGAGGACTTACTGAAGAAGACTTCTTCAGACATACGCATTCTTGAATGTTGAATACCTTGTCCCACGTGTAAATGCTGTACTTGGATTCCAGTAGTGCTGGAATAATCTTTACAGATTTAGAAAACTATTCTTTCATCCAGTAGCTTGCCACTGTTTTGTCGTTGGTTTTCTTTGTGGTAAGGTGGTTTCTTCTTCCTATGAGAACTCAGTGAATTCTGCATTTCAAGTCTTTGCATAAAATGAGGAAAGAGGTTACTAAGTAACTTTTTAACACTTGAAAGATGCAAAGTGGAAAACATTAATATTTTTTTATAAGACCATAGAATGTTTAGGGTTGGAAAGGGATCATCTAGTTCCAACCCCCCTGCCATGGGCAGCGATGCTTCGTCTTAGACCATGTCACCCAAGGCTTTGTCCAACCTGGCCTTGAACTCTGCCAGGGGTGGAGCATTTACCAGTTTGGACAACCTGTGCCAGTGCCTCACCACCCTTACAGTAAAGAACTTCTTCCTTATATCCAATCTAAACTTCCCCTGTTTAAGTTTTAACCCGTTACCCCTTGTCCTGTCTCTACAGTCCCTAATGAAGAGTCCCTCCCCAGCACCCGTATAACCCCCTTCGGATACTAGAAGGCTACTATGATGTCTCCACGCAGCCTTCTCTTCTCCAGGCTGAACAGTCCCAACTTTCTCAGCCTATCTTCATATGGGAGGTGCTCCAGCCCCCTGATCATCCTCGTGATGCTCCTCTGGACTTGCTCCAAGAAGTCCATCTGAAAGTTACCAGGTTTTGTGTGGTTTGTTTTGTTTTAGGTTTTTCTTTTCAGTTTACCTTGAAATTACTTATCTGTTTATACCTGTTGTGTATTCTCATGCAGGTATTTCCTTTGTCTCTGTTCTGTAATGCACAAATGCCTCTCTTCGCTTTCATTAAGTTACTCTTCAAGGTGTAAATAACTAAACAAGTACACTGTTCTGTGTGAGAAATCTCAAAAAAACTGTTATTGAGTAGACTCCCAAAGGTATTGTGAGACTGGCATCTTAACATTTATTCAGTCTGATCCTCTACAGTTTTCACTTTTTCAGTTTGAAATACCACATAATTCTCTACTGCCTGAAGGTATGAGAGATTTGTTCTTCTCACAAGCAAAATGAATACATATTTTCAGCTACCTCCATTTTGTTTAAAGTTTGTCTTTGAAAGCTTAGCATGATGAATTAGAGACTTCCTTTCAGGCACATACCTATTTCTTTCCATTACTTATATTTTAAAGTTATACTTCTCTCTCCTATTGCTCTAGTGCAGTAGAGAATTATTGAACTCCTCTTTGTTAGGTAGCTCCAACAGACTGCAGTACTACTTCTTCTTTTGAAGACCTTTTTATACTATAGTGGCTTGTGGTATCTTTGATGTTGCCTAATTGGAATCTCAGAAGTGAAAAAATAAATAACTGAAGAAGTGAGCTGCTTGCCTAAGGTTGTACATAAGCTTATTTTACTTTCAATCGTTATTCTATTCTTACACCTTACGGCCAGGTAACCTTCTAATACTTTTGCTTTATTTATCCCAACCACCTGGATTTGAGTTTCTCAATTATCTGTCTCTTGCACCTCTAACAGAAACTCCTGAATTTGCATTTGTATTTATACTCTCTCTGAGTCTGCCTCAGAACTTTTAACTGGCCTCTTTTTTAATGGCTTGCCTTTCTCAAACAGTGATTTTTCAAGCTGTCTCATCTACTTGTCTCACCTAGTTTAAGCCTGTTTCTTAGGACAGGACTGTCTGTCTTACAACTCTGTATAAGTACTGTTCCCACAGGCAGCTCAGTAGAAGTCCTACACCTGGTTTTGCATTACCCAGCAGTGCTACAGCTTGGCTGCCAGCCATGCTGTGGAAAAGGAGATCTGGTGGGCACAGAACTGCAGGTGAAGCAGCTGTGTGCCCTTGCAGCAAGGACAGCTTCACTGTGGCCAGGCACAGCTGGTGGGCTGGGGCAGGGGATTCTCCTGTTCCGTTGCAGCGGGACGGCTGTGCCCAGTTTGCAGCCTCCAAAACAAGAAGGAGATCAAGACAATGCAGCATTGAGTGGGAGGCTGCTGAGGTGCCTGAGGGACAGTTTTGCCAGAGGTGAGAGAAAAGGCACTGCAGGGAGCTGGTTGCAGGAGTAGTAGAGGAGCCAAAGGTAGGCTTTCCTGGGAGGTGAATAGCAACAGGGCAGGGGACAGTGGCCACAAGTGGCAATGGAGCAGACTGCCACTGAATGAAAGGAGGCAGCTTTTCGCAGGGAGTGATGTTAAGCACTGGGACAGATTGCTTAGGGACGGACCTCCATTCGTGGAGGTTTTTAAAACTTGTCTGGAGAAGGCTCTAAGGCAACCTAACCTAACTTGGAAGTTAGCCCTGCCTTGAGGAGGAGTCTGGACTAGATGATCTCTAAAAGTTTCCTTCAATGTATATTTTTGCTTTTATTGTCCAGTCTGCAGTCCTGTTTCATGGAATCATACAATGGTTTGGGTTGGAAGAGGACCTTAAGGCTCATCTAGTTCCAAACCCCCTAAAATGGGCAGGGACACCTTCCACTAGACAAGGTTGCTCAAAGCCCCATTCAACCCAGCCTCTAACAGTTCCAGGGATGGAGCATCCACAGCTTCTCATGGCAGAGTTACAGTGTCTTACCACCTCCTTAGTGAAGAATTTCCTCCTAATATCTAACCTAAATCTGCAGTCTTTCAGTTTCAAGCCATTGCTCCTTGTCCTGTCACTACATGCCCTTGTAAAAAGTCCCTTTCCAGCCAGACATTGATAGACTTCTGGAAGATACCTTTTTACCTGCACTGATTATGAAGCTGAGCCCCCTTCTTCCTGAAATAGGTTGTTTGGGTTTTTTTGTAGACAGTTAGGAGTATCTGTGGAAAGGTAAGAGCGTTAATGAATGGGGAAGTAGATTAGTAGAACTTGCTTGTTATAATGGCCAGAACAGAATTGATTTACAGAGTCTGACATCTTGAAGACCAAAGGAAAATATGAACCTGCAAAGGTGAAACAAAATGTTTATGTCAACTTAGGGTAAGATACAGAAAATAAAGCCTGATTACCAGAAGAATCATAGATTTGTTTGATGCTGGAGTAGCATTTCAGGGAATGAAGCCCTGAAGCAAAATGACTGAGATGGACAAAAGCATTCTAGAAAATAATGATGAGAAAAAGCGGCCTGGCAAAACCCGCTGATCTGTAGTGCTTTTCTCCATGTTTTGGGGCCTAACTGCATTAAGCAAAAGGGAGCACCAGCTGTCCTGAAGGACTGAATCTGCTGCTTCACCTTTGTGTGTTTGGTATTTTCCTAATTTCCAATGCAGCTGCATTTGATAATCCTAAGTAAATGCTACATGTGTAGTGCATTGTGCAGCCTTTGGAGAAATCTCAAATGACCTTAATATTATCTTCCCCCAGCATATGCTAAACAACCTGGTGAAAAATAAGTCTTTTGCAGATGGATGCAGAAAACAGCGTGAACATTGCATTAACCAAGATGCCATCTTTTTCATTATTTGTGATCTTTTTCAGAAAGAACAATACCACGTTATGTGTTTGTCTGCTTTAAGTTCTGTGGGAACGTGTTTTTAAAACAAAAAGTATTTTTGAATTATTTTGCTAAGTTGATTTCATCTTTTAGTTTTAATGTTTAAATTTCCTTTATATGGAACATGAAACCTGTTCTTAGGCAAGGAATGGCTTGGTATCATGTTTGTGAGATTACTTTCTGTTATGATTTGCATGGACTACTGTATTTCATCTTCTCTCAAACACTACTGAAGGTATCAGCTAGCACCTGATGGAATTGTAATTGAGTTCAACTGCCAGCTCTGGTCAGCTACTTCAAAATAATAAAATGCTTCTATTTCTTAGAAGCGACAGGAATACTGTATCATTTCTGCTGTTGCAGTATCTCCTAGAAACCCCTAATTTTTGTTGTACTTCTTTAGGATGAGAAATGGTAATTCAGAATTTCTCTTCCCAGCATAGAAATTGAATTAGAGCATGTTCTATACCGACAGAAATTATGAAAGTAGCTGTTTCACTCTTACCTTTTCTTTCTTTTCCTTGAAAGCAGTTTGTCATGTTTGAGTTTATTACAGATTGCTGACTGTAGAGAAAGAAAGTACGGCATCTCTCTGGTGTTTATTAGTGACTACCTGTCTTTTCTTTTTTATAATTTGAAAGGTTAAGATTAGCACTGCAGTAACATTGCTTTGCAGGTGCCTTTGACACTTGCATCTGAAATTTATAATCTCCTGTACAAAAATAGGCATACATACACCTCCTAATCCAGTTACTGAAAAGGGACTAAGTTAAATGAATATTTCCCATGCTACCTCAGTAAGATCTTCTTTTTCACTTCTAGGTGTTGCGAAATGAGCAGAGAATGAATTTTATTTGAAGTAAGCTAAGAGGAGAAGCACAACCTTCTAGCTAGAGCAGTGATCTGGACACCAAGAAGGTGAATTCACAGTTTCCTTACTCTTTGCAATAGAGAAATTTTTAGCTTGTGTAGCAGGCAACATTTACTTACATTTAATGATTGGTCTTGGTTAGTCATCCAGAGGTGAACCACTGTCTGACTTTTACCACTGGGTCTATGCGACCTGGCAGCAAATGGGCTCTTACAGACAGGCTTTACATGTACCCAGCTCACAAGCTCTGGAGCTGTCTGTTGTGGCTGTAAGATGACTAAGGAAGGCGAAGAATTGGGAAGCCCCAAAGTAAAAGTATGTGGACTGTCTCCTTAAGAGACCCTTCTCTCAATCGCATAATAAATTTTAAAGGCTGCCGTGTTCAGTAAGCGCTTCATGTCAGCTATTCTGTTGTATGAATGTGGCCAGTCCTGGAATAAGTCTTATCTTGTAAGAATATAATTTTTATTAATTGCCGCCACATTCCCTGTGAGAATCCTTCTGGTTTAATATTTTTACTGGTCTTGGCTATTCCGTAAACTTAAGGTAGTACAGAAAACTGAGGAGTTTTGTTCTCTATTTTTAGTTCTATAAGACAGAGTATTTTTCTTAAAGCCATTGCCAATCTCTAATAGTTTACTATTGTGTCTGTGATCTTCCACCACTTTTTTCCTCTCACCTATCCTCCAAAACTTTAAATCTGCGGTATGAAATGCTGTCTTGGTTGCCACTGAGCTTGGTATAAAGATTACAACTCTAAGCCTACCTCCTCTGCTCTTTACCACATCCTGCCAGAAGTTATTTTACCCTCCTGTCTGATGGTAGAAATGAATCTGTGGCCTCTCCTTAACTTGTCTGTGTCAAATTACCTGCATCTAAACCCAAAGCTTAATTTGATGCTGAACGTTTTGACTAGCACCAGGATTGCATATGCATACAGTTAAGCTAGTGGATCTGAGGAGGCAGCGTCATGCAGAGAAGAAAGATGTTAATAAGCAGCTGGGGCAGGTCATGTATGATAAATTTTTCACTTAACTCCCTGTCAGCCAAAAAGATACCTAGTAACAACTGTGTAGTTTTAGAAGTGTGAAAAGATGGGTGGAAAACTGGCAAAATATGTCATAGATTTGATGATAAAAATGTTTTTTTCTAGACTTTTTTTTTTTTTTTTTTTTTTTGCTTCTTGTCTTGCTGTGATTGGCCCCAAATGTAAGCTTTCTTCCTCATAAGGTTATATTTTTATCTGGGGAGCAAGTGGGCAGTGATGCCTTAGTATGCCTTAGTTTTTATTTTAAATGTTCAATTTCAACTTAGAGAATTGGAAAATTAACCCTGCTTAATGAGCAGGACTGAGTAAAATTAACTCCAAAGATACTAAGCCAGAAATTTTGTTGATTAATGCCTAATGGAGCATCAGTGAAAGTGAAAATATTGCATAGAGTGTAACTGAGAAATACCTTGTGAATATGTGCAGAAATCTTTCTTTGGCAAATTTTTTAACCTTTTCAAGTATTTCCTAGTACTGGAAGGTCTAAATTGTTGCTGTCATGATTGTCAAAAGTCATGATTGGGCCTGCAGGTAGTGCAGCTGATGTAATGGTCATTGAGTCTAACAATTTTATTTTTCTCTTCTCAGAAAAGCTTCTAGCCAAATGTTATCCTGGGAGTTTTGAGGCACTCATTGATCATGGCTGTTTCCAATAGTACTGTAGTGGTAATATGGTTAAATGTTCTTTGTCATACAGATGACAAATGAAGTGTAGATTTACTCAATGCAGATTTACTCAAGAAGATTTAAAAAGAGTATAAATCGAGGTGCATGTATGTTTCTATGTATCTGTGTGGCTAACTGTGCACATATGAAGGCTTGCCTTCTGGCAAAAAAACCTAAAAATATATATGTGGAAAGACACAGTCACTGCACTGTCTATACCGTATCATATAATTATTTTTTAATAATAACAGGAGCCCTTTTAAATTGCATTCATCATTTAGTGATTTTCTGTAGATTTTTACAGGAGTATTAAGTTTGTATACATAATTTCCACTTTCTAATGGGACTAGAGTTGACTCGTTAAACAATGAAATAGAGGTGGTCTTGTAGATAGGTGTACCAGTCTGGTTATTAAGGGTGGGGAAAAAGGTTATGGCCTACATAGTGCACTTTTGAGAGACTGTTCCACTTCCATTTATTTTGTCAGTAGATGCTGGTAACTGTTTGGAGCTGATAAAATCACTGAAGATTTCTTTCCTGGATCAAATCACTTTTGTGCCTTAGTTAGCTACAGCACTGCTTATTTTTGCTCTTAGTTGACAGGTCTTTAGAACACAAGTATTTTACAGTCACAGTAATCACAGAAAATTTAATATAGAGATGAAGTTAAGTTTCCTAACAGAACTTTTATAATAAAATCTCAGAATGGTTACTGGCCATGCTTGTCTACTGTAAAGGGAGGAAGATCTAGCCATTGATTTCTACTTTCACAGATTCTTAACTTTATGTAGTGTGACTAATTCTGTTCCAGTAATGAGACAACTTGGTCTGTAATGCTGAGCATCCAGATAATCCTGCAGAGACTCAGAATTGGGTAACCTGCTAGTGAATAGGTAACAAAGGCTGAAAGAGCAGCTAATGCTCAGTCTTGTATTCTGTCTTACAGTATTTTGTGACATACTTGACATGGTATGGGAAGGTTCAGTTGTTAGATCTCTGCAAGTATCCACAAAGACACGTGGAGTGAAAGGTCGTGTTTTCTTCTCAGATGGATAGTTCTTTGGCTCTAGGTGATTTAGCAACTAAAGCTGTGGAAAAATAGTTTTGTAAAAATCTTTGACTTTTTTTTTTTTTTTTTTCCCCTGGGAGATCTTTTTGTTGTTATGTCTTTAGAAGAAAGATTTATTTTTTTTCCTTTCCTTTTCTGTTAGCACAGATCCTGAAATGGCTGATGACTATTGTAGGTTAACCTTGTCTAACAAAGAATTATCTCAAGCGGTGAAACAACGCCTAAAGTAATGCCAAAGAGTAAAAATGTCAAGATGTCAAAAATATCTTCTGGATAGGTTAAAAGTTATTTTCAAGAGGGCATAAGTGAAAGAGAAAGAAATTAGGTCTGTTGGGCCTATCTCCAAAATATAGTTTGGCTGTGAAAGCTGGCAGTGCTCCACAATGGCAAGGTTTTGTCCGAGAAATGCAACCAATGACACAGCAAGACCCTAAAGCAAGTCAGCAGCTATAGTTCAGATTTAGCCTTGTTGTAAACAGGGTAAGCGTTTTTTCTTTCACAAGTGCACTGTTTATGATTACTTTTAATGTTACTGTGTGGGGTTTTTTTTTGTGGGTTTTGTTTCCGTTTTATTTAAACAAGCAAAACCAGAAGAAGAAACCGGATGTGCTGATTGTGTTGGCTTGGCTCAGGATTGTAGGCTACCACAAGCAGGGATTTCTAACAGGTTCTCAAGAGCTTTCAAAGGTAAAAGACTTGTTGTAGACTTGGTTTCAGAGCCTGTACAAAAACATTAACAGAGGAAAAGAAGTCTTCCAGTAATCATGAAGAGGATACTTACGTATGTGCAAACCACTGAACAACATGAGGGAATATTCAGGACATAGAAAGAGGTTTTTACATTTCTTTAGAAGCTTTTAATGCTTAAACAAATATCAGATTCCTGTTTCCTTTTTTTTTTTTTTTTTTTTGGTCAAAGTGAGCAAGGAGGAATGTAATCATTCCACTTGGACTTAGGTTGTACTGGGTGTATTTTGATCTTCCTGGGAAGCAGTATATTATGAAAAATAAACCCAACCAGATGTCTTGATTAAGGTTAGCACTGAAGGAAAAAAATTCCTGAAATCTGATAGTGTGTGAGGAACAAAAAAGAGAAGTACGTCTCAAAATCTGAAATTAACTAATAACCTAGAAAATATTTACTGTTTAGGTCATTAATCTAATATATATTTACTGTATCAGTAACAGCAACTCAGTAATCAAAGAAAGAAAGGGAGGATAATGAACCTCAGTGTGTAATCTCACTTCTGCAAAAGAGTAGTTAAAAACATCAAAGAATTATTTTGGAAGCACTTGAAACTCAGTAATTATCTCAGGATTTGGCTGTGGTGTTTATATATATTTGG